>NC_060895.1:14577824-14877824 GCF_014805685.1 Silurus meridionalis | reverse complement strand
AACCTTGTTTTAGATTTTGTTTCTTATCTTACACTCCTTTATTTATTTCCACTCCTTAGCAGCCAAATTTACTTTAATTACATGACATCAGGATAGCAAAAAGACTATTCTGTACTACTTTTAAAATACTTTATTGATATCTACTAGTTAATTACTGTCAATTTCACATAATAAATGTTTTACAGTGGATACCGAGTTTGAATAATAGTAGCAATATGTACAGGTCAGAGCTTATAAAGTTGTCTGTTGGTCGCATTTTATGAAGTAGTTCTTGGGTAACTCCGTCTGCTAAGGTACAGTTCCCACTGAGCTTCACTGTTGAGTTCTAACTGGCTGATTCCCAGAGATGCTACTGCCATATTTGACATTACGTGGGTGACAGCTCTAAAAAAGGTGGCTGGATTCATATGCTTCAGATAATGGCATGTTAGCCCACACTCTCCTAGACTGGTAGTGCTGTGCAGTAAGAGGGAAATACAGTATTCATGGTTGTGAAAAGGCTACAACGAAGACTGACTAAGGCTCAGCTCCTTAGAAGACAAATAAGTCAGACTTGGAAATAAAGTGTCAAGCTAATCTGCACATTTAACCATTTAGAGCAGCATGATAACTGGACAAAGCCATGAATATTTGATAAAAGATAAACATTTCTCAAAAGGAAAAAACAAATAAATACATTTATATTATTACTCTATCATGTTAAAATAACCTGGAAACAAAACGTGCATGCACTTTATCATCTTTCACATAATTAAGGTATAATATAATAAACTACAAAATATTAAGCTTTTTGGTAGTCTTGAAAACAAATCATTGATCTAAGAATCCATACAAATTGAACAAACAGATCATATAATTTAACAATAATAATAAGAAGAAAATTAATAATAATTACACAAATAATCATTTATTTAATAAATAAGTAATAATTTAAAGTAACTTGTGATGTGCTATTTTCTTGCAGTAATTTCTGAGTTTTTGGGTTAAGGTTCCAGTCAGCTTTTTACAGAAAGAGTCAATTGGCATTTTTTAACTCGTTCTCTGAACTGGTCACAGTATTAAACTATACAGTACAATTATTAAGTGTGGTTATAATGTGAAGTGTTTTTATTCAGTGTTCGTTATTTCCGTATATAAGGCTGTACATGTTGAACATTTTGCTTGTTGCTTATTCATTCTATTCATTCGCCTTTAGTTAATCAAACCCTTTTTCTAGAACTAAAGGACCTCTTGTTCTCTCACTCTGTTACCTTGCAGCTGTAGAGTTCTGTATTTATGAACTTGCTGGAGAAAAAAAGGAAACAGCAGTTGGCCCTCAAGCAGAAAAACTCTCTCATTAGCACTGTAGAAGGTGTTTGCCTGTAGTTTCTATGCATTAACGAAGTAAAGCTTGAAGCAAAAGCGTCACCACAGAGCAAGTGTTCGGTATCTGCAGCGCTTCACTAATGACTTCCTACACAACCCAAAAAAATAAAATAAATCACTAGCTTTAGGTCAGAATCTTTCCACTGACACAAAATTTAGCATGAAAAATATTCAAACCGTTTAAACTAGACTAGATTTCTATTTCAATTTTGTTTTCTTCACTTTTGTCAGGTCGTGCGCATGTTTGTGTGTGTTTGCCACATATAGAATTCCTACATACACATCGAAAGCCCGAGGTTTGTTACGCTTGCCATTCCGAGTGGATTATTCGTTGTGATTGACCACTGACATTTTGTGGTGCTTCTCTGCATTGTGGATTTTTCCCTGGGGGGTTTGCAGGAAAGGGCAGCATTATCAAAGTCCTCACGGCAGCATCTCACCAAGGTGATGCAGCCAGTGCCAGGCGGGCACAGGAAGGGGGGGACTGCACAGAGGGGTGACATTTTAGCACGGCTGACCCCTTAGATGTCAGTGTGTGTGAGTATGGTACCTTCTCTTCTCCATGCATATGCGCTTTTACATCCCCTGCGTGTGCACACACACACACACACTGGCACACAGCATCAGTCTGGTGTGAGGGGTTTAATAATCAGCTATACGGCGTGAGTGTGTGGTCATGCTCAGCCTTCCAGCGCACAACTTAATCTATCTGTTTACTGATACAATTAGCACTCGCTCCTCAAGCGAATTCAATCAGACCCAAATAACTCAAAGCCACTGAGCAGAAAACATTTGTTTTTGATACAACAAGGTAATTTAGAAACAGCAAAGCTCCCAGTCATTTAGTTTAAGCTTTTCATATAGAGCAGCAATCTTCTGGGGTTATTTTCCTCCTGGATGCTTTGGATGCAGTCATGTTACATTTATTTCCTCACACACACACACACACACACACACACACACAATCACACTCTCTCCTCTCTTTTTCTATAGCTTTCGAAACATACACATTCTCTTTCTCTCTCTCTCTCTCTCTCTCTCTCTATTTCACTCTTTCTATCTCTCTTTTACACATGCACACTCCTGCACACCCACATTCGTTCTTTCGTTCTTTCTTTCTTTCTTTCTTTCTTTCTTTCTTTCTTTCTTTCTTTCTTTCTTTCTTTCTTTCTTTCTTTCTTTCTTTCTTTCTTCCTTTTTTCCTTTCTTTCTTCCTTTCTTTCTCCCACACAATAACAACAACAACAATAATAATAATAAATACATTAATACATCATGATGATAAATACATCATTTAATCAATATATAAATAATAATTTCAATTAACTTGTGATATTTTATTGCTGTGATTTCTGAGTTTTTGGGATAAAGTTCCAGACAGCTTTTTACAGTAAGTAAAGTCAATGTTGTTCCATTTTCATCAAACATTTGATCATTTTCTTAATTTTGCCTTTAAATATGAGATGTGAATTTCCCAGTTTTTAGCTCATATATATATATATATATATATATATATATATATATATATATATATATATATATATATAGAGAGAGAGAGAGAGAGAGAGAGAGAGAGAGAGAGAGAGAGAGAGAGAGAGAGAGAGAAATTCTTGAAGCTGTACATAAAACTGTAAAGAATCCTTAGCGCTAGCTCCAGCCGATAGCCACTTCCTGGTTATCAGCTAATGCTAACGCTATGGATTTGTTCGTGTTTTCGTGCACAAAACAAATCTTATTTAAGCCACACTGACACTGCGCTAATTGTATTTTCTTTTTTATACACCTTCTATTGTTGGTATTGTTTCAAGTTTAATAATAATTTAAAAAATGCGCTCAAACTGTAAGGCGGAGACTGTACAAACTTGACGTTCTCTAAAATTCAATTGATTTGTAGAATTTTTTTAAATCTTTTAAATATACATGATTCAGTTAATTTAAATCAGCAAATCAAAACATAATTAGTAAAGTAGTATTTGCTGTAGCTGTTAATGTATGACCTAAGAGGTAAAGCCCACAGTATGAGCTTTTATAATTATAGTGTGCTATCTGGAAGAAGAGCGGTTTGAGATTTCAAGCAACTCCTTCTAATCCTGAAATTTAACGTTACAGTTCAACAACTAAATGTATAATTAATATATTATATAAATACATTATATGGAGAAACGTTTTGAAAACCTGACATTCAATATTATGTATACTTTTTAACCATCCCATTCCACATTTAGTCATTATTGAAATGTTCTAATCAAAAAAGCTTCATCCTGCCTTTTGTTGATAAATGCTAGTGGTGATGTTTTTTAACTGAAGTATGTATTATGTACATAACACGCTTGAGTCATCAGTGTTTCTTTGTTTAGTGAGCCAGAGACATTACCAGTTCCAAACACACTTTCAATACCTCAAATACAGTATAACATCTCCAGGTTCCCAGGGGGAACGAGACATTGCGTCACAAACGCCTTGGGTAAGCCTCCGCGTTGTCCACACTCTGAATCATATGTATAATGAGTCCAATGGAAAGTGCGGGGTCATCGGCGGGATGACGTCATGACCAGGAAGCTTAAAAGCACATGGAGTGAAACCTGTGCTAGCTTCTGAAAAGGGAAGAAAGCACTGCAGAGATTTATGCAGTGTGGCATAAAGATGCAGCGTCTCATTCCCTCTGGAAACCATGGTTACATACGTAACCTGGAGATGTTCACCTTCAGGAGCTCAAGCTGCGTCAAAAACGCTTTGGGAACAAGAGTCCAATCAAGCCAGACTGACCAATCCCTGCCTAGTGTGGACAGGCACAGCTAGGGCGAAGGACAGAGGGCCCAGTAGTAGCACTGAAAGTATGCATCCTTCAAATCTATGGTCAAAATCCAGTCCTCTGACCTGATTTGGTACACAACCTGCTTCAAGGTCAGCATCTTGAACCTAAGACCCAAACTGAATCGTAAATAGCCTCTGTCTACAGTGCGCAGGACCCACTGAGACACATCAGAGCCTGCCAGGCTGCCAGATAAGGGGGTCTCTTAAGGGAATCAGTCTCTCAAAACTGACCTCTGGTACACCTAGAGCCGGAGCAAACTCTAGGGGCCTCCTGAGTGGGGCCTTCGCTGGAGTTTCCGTTCCTGAACACATAAAGTGGCACGGTTAAAAAACAGCGCCCCTTCCCAGCAGGGTCCCCAGGTGGTCCTACGTCAGGTTGTGGTGAGGGCTGCACTTGCTGAGCAGCCCCACAGGGGCGATGTTGGAGGAATCGCTGGAATGCCGCCAACTGCTTCTCAGCCTCATGAAACCTGTCAATGCACCGCCGAACAGGCCGGTCAGCAATAGCATCCAGGAGCACAGCATAGCTTATGGACTTGCTGACCACTTGAGACATCTCCCACGTCTAGCCCCCGCAGTAGATTGGCCTGATGGGCCTGCAGCACAGCCATGGTGTGCAGACAGCCTGTGGCCTGATCCGCTGAGGCATGGGACCTTGCCCACTCTCGCTAATGTGGTTCTAAGGGAAGAGATAGCCAGCCAGCATGTATTCGATCCGGGGCAACACCCCATTACCACGCTCTCTCAGTCTGACTATATTTTAATATAGTGACACCCTAGGACTAAAGAGGCAGGGCAAATAAGGCATAGCCCACGACCTGGACACCTCGATGTGCAGGTCTGAAAAGTCTGCGGAAGCAGTGACGCGCGTTGCAGGAAGCGCTTTTCCATCTTACTAGGCGGACCAGCCCTTCTCTGATCCGCCAGCAAATCGATCTGGAGCTTGGCAACGACACGGGTCACTACCTCTAGGAGCTCCAGTCGTGCCGTCACCTCGCCAGTGATTTCATTGTTTCATTGGACCGATTATACACGTGATTCTGAACAGGGACAACGCGAAGGCATTCCCAAAGCGTTTCTGATGATGTTCAAGTTTCTGAAGGGGAAACTTTTTAGATTGATGCTATGACAATATATAAACAGCAATGTACACTATCAATGATCAATGATATTGAAATTATACTTGTGGAACTGATTTTTCTATGTTTTTTCTGTTTAAATTAACTATGTAGATGTTTTTAGAGTACAGTTATAAATTCAAGACACAGCTAAAGTCTGTAAACTAGAACCTGCTGTGCATGTTTACAGCATAAGTTAAATTTTAAAAGTTAAAAAAAGGCCAGATGCACAGGAACAAACATTCAATGTAATGCAAACTTCCACAACGAATGATTAATTGACTCAGCTGACTTTGATTTTTCTTTAATTGGTGTTTTACCCATTAAAACACATAAAGCAATTAATGCGGTTAGATAACTGTTGTTAATCCTGAGCAAGCCGGTCGGGCATGTATTCAATAAAAGACAGATGGATGAATCGGCAGGTGAAAACAGGTTTGGTTAACCAAGCAGAATGTAGGGGTGGATCTTATAAACTTATTTTAGTGAGGAGTAACTAAAAGAGGAGAGAATTGAAGCTGCATTGCCAACTTCTCCAATCACAGAAATCTTTCCCGGCTGCTCATTGATGCAGAGTTATTTGTCAAAGTAGGTTGAAGGAGCAATGGGGAGAGGAAGAGGGAGTGGCAGAGAAAGATAGCAGAGAGAGAGAGCAAGCAAGAGAGATAGTAGAATAGAAGAAAGTGTGTGCATGAGAGACAGAGAGAGAGAGAGAGAGAGAGAGAGAGAGAGCCCTTACACAGATCATATGATGTTGCCGGGTCACTGACGTTGTCATAGAGACAGTGATGCAAGTGTGGCTGTGAACAGTTGTAACAAGAATAGCACCTTATTGATTCTCACACTCGCCAACTCTGTTAATTAGGTCTTTGCTGTAAATGTGTTCTTTGAGTCTTAAGCCTAATGCAGGTACATGTAAAATAGATTTATTCCTAGCGATGTAAATTGTAATTTACACAATGAAATGCATAAAGCTGTGTACGTTGCCAATCAACATTTTTTATTTAAAAACAGTACAATATATAATTTTCCTACAGTGCCTGTAAGTGTAAAGCACCAAAACACACCAAAATAAAAAAAAATACAACTGCAATAAAAAATATGAAGGGTAGGTTTCTGTTGAACATAACATGCTCTTTGTTGACTAAACGATCAAAAGGAAGACATTTTACTTATTCACTTTGTTATCTAATTAGTTTAGTACATTTTATTCACATGTACTTATGCTATTACAATGATAGGTTGTGCTTTGAATAAGCCAGCTTCCTTTTTTTTACTCGCGTATTCATGTAAATGTAAACAGCATGTCGAAAGTAACATCATATGCAATGACTATAATTAAAAAAAAAAAAGAATAAAAATCATCAGTTTTTTTAAAAGATTTGTTTGGGCTCCTATTTCCTCTTACAGTAAATTTCCTCCAGCTCTGTCAGTAATGAGTATATGATGTTTGTTAAGGTTGTCCCCTTTCAGTTCTGAGATAATGTCAATGTGTTTCATTTTTTTTTAACACTGCTTGTTACATTTTCAATTTGATAGTAACATCACACTACAACTTATTATACATTCATTTTTCCTGCGGAATAATTCTGAGATTGATTAGCAATGAGGAATCCTTATTTCATTGCTCTCCTGCGTTCCGGCACGCACATAAATAGATTATCTGATGTAAGTCAGACACACTCATGTGCACATAGCCAGGACTTGGTTTTAATATTTATGCTTGTGCTTGCCCTACTCATTGCCCTTGTCAAAATTCTAACACCACCAGCACATCAGTGACTCCTCTGGTCCTCTAGGGAAAGCCTTGTTTGGCATCATCTTTGGAGATTTTGACAAGTTTACATGGATTGCTGGCAGGCTCATGTGGTCTCGTTACGGAAATAAGCTGCATCTATGGCTAAACACACTCTCACTGCTCCGAAAGTTGCATTTGTTTAATGTAAACATGTTCTTTACAATGCAATAAAAGAACAGATGTAACCGGAAATGGAAACAAATATATTATTATTAGTGTTATTATTATTATTATAGATATAATAACAATTATTATTATTATAATTATTATAAACTATATTATAAATTAACATATTTATCAAATATAGTTTTTTATCAAATGTATATATTATTATATAATAATTATTATATAATAAAATATATAATAATAATAATTATTATTATTATTATTATCTAATAATAATCCATCTATCTATCTACTGTTCCCTAGCTGGTATTTGGACAGAGTTGCCCCTAAAGCCAAAATTGTGCTGTAGGTGCCAAAGGATTTCCAGGTTTGGCAGTCCATAGTCACGTTCTGGCCCCATCTAGATTGCTGCTTTCCTGATCCTGCTGTGAGTCTCTGTGGCCATGTTCACGCTAATACATTTTTGTTCATATTTTTCTTTTCGTTTTGTAAGTCTGTCCACACTGAGGCCTTTTCAGTCAACAAAATGTGGCTTTTTAAAAACGCTGTTTCGTGTCTTAGTGACAAAAGCGATGAAAGAGCCAGAAAGAGCTGGAAAGTAAATAAACACCAAGCAGAAATGACACAGGTCGAAGTGTCATTAGTTTGCGCAGTACAGAGACATAAGTGTTTATAGACGTTTTAATGTGGATGAGCAACCGTGATTGAAAATAAAGAGTAGCCTGTGTTAGCCATTCCTTTCTTTTCCTGCAATCCATCATATTTGTCATATATATATATATATATATATATATATATATATATATTTTTTTTTTTTTTTTTTTTTTTTTTACCTGTTTGATCAAGACACCATTGAGTTGGACAGCTAAGGTGTCTTAAATACATTTGTTTTCTCCATGTTACATCATCAGTGAACACAGTCAGTTAGGGAGTAATAATAACAATATGAATGAATTAGTATTGGTAGTATTATATAGTTATATATAATACAATTATTGTCATTAATTGTATTATTTATAAGTATTAATATATAGTTACAAATAATAAAAGTAATGTGCATTCCATATAAATGTAAAGCAGCTGCTCAATGGTAAAGGTTTTGAGCTATAGAGCAGAGGGATATGAGTTCAAAACCCAGGATTGTCAAGAAAAGTATCACCCCACTGAGTAGCTGTAGTGTAAGGTAATTGCCGGTAAATAAGAAAACACTCGTAAATTACACCGACCAGGCATATCTTTATGGCCACTGATCAGACATATGACAACCTGCCTAATATATTGTTGGTCCCCCTTTTGATGCCAAAACAGTCGTGACCCATGGAGCATCAACAGCATGGCCTTCTTCAGCAGTTTGAGCTACAGGAACTCGTCTGTTGGACCAGCCTTCGTTCCCCACATGCAGCAATGAGCCTTGGCCTGTCACCGGTTCACCACTGTTCCTTCCTTGGAGCACTTTTGATAGATACTGACCACTGCAGACCAGGAACATTCCACAAGAGATACAGTATTTGAGATGCTCTGACCCAGTCGTGTAGCCATCACAGTTTGGCCCTTATTAAACTTGTTCAAATCTTTTCAAATCTGCCTATTTTTCCTGCTTTTAACACATCAACTTTGAGGACAATAAATATAAAATATAACAAATATTCACTTGCTACCCAATATATCCCACCCATTAAAGGTACCATGATGAAGAGATAATCAGTGTAATTATCTTCAACTTTTATAATGTTATAATGTTTAATGTTATGCCTGGTCGGTGTAGATAGCTTAAACGTCAAATGATGCTAAATGTTCAACATCATATCCTCGGACACTTATTAATAAATATAATAAAATGTCCCCCTAGAGTTGATCTCCATTTGGCCTGATATTTTTCACCCCACTTCACTGACACGTCTGTAATATAAAATAAAACCTTATATTGATGTTTTTTTAATAACTGAAAGACTGGACAGCATAACCCCACTAGCCCATTTATAAAAGCAATGCCTGGGTGCACTATTAATGCACTTTGAGACTGAAGCCGATGTTAACCCCAAACTGTCAATATTAGTTTTAGCTGCAGCCAATGGGCCATGAGTGACCCTGTAGATTAGGACCGGCAGCAGTGTTTTGCTACATTTACACATCTACACCTCAGCAGAACTGCCAGCTCTGTCAAGGGTGATTGTAATTTCACTGAACATGTGTTTGAACAAGGGCAACAGTCACTGTAAAGCAGTGCGAGGCATATTGAAAAATGAAGTGTAATATCAGTGTTTACAGTGTATTACAAAAAAAACAAGTAAAAAGCCATAATGATGGATTTAAATCCATGTGAATTCTACTTTGATGAATGCAATTCATAGTGTTGGCCATGAAATTATATGCTTTTAGCTGTATATTGATCAATGTCATTATGTATGAATCAATCTCTCTATCTGTCAATGATCTTTTTATTCATTTAACTAAAGTAACAGAAAAAATATTTTTAACATTAATATTTCCCTTGATGTTCTGCGGTATAGGTTTTGAAATGAAAGTGTCGCCTGGAAACGAGAAGGAAGAAAGATGGAACCTTCTTCCCACATAAAACATTAATATTCAATCTTATGGCTATTTATTCGGAGAATGTCAAGGAAGGCAAGCTTTTTTTTAATTGTAATTAAACATTAAATTCATATAAAGTTAATGACAGAAACCAAAATTAGCAGTGACCCTATTTAGTCTGCTTCCTTTTCATGCCCACTCACTCTCACAAACTGTACCCCACAGATTTAATTAAACACACAAACACTGATCTAAAGAAGCACCAGTGTTAAATAAGTTTCTATCACAGTACAACCATCAACGGTGTGTTAAAATAACATGCACTATATTACAGTATACTGTATATTATTAGTGTTTAAAGTAAGAGGTATTTATAATTTTTTTAATAGGTCTCCAGTCAAAGGTAGTTTTGTGAAAGTCTTCAGAAATTAGAGCTTTGCCGTCTGTCTGTGCAGTGGTGGATGAAGTACTCCATTTCTGTACTTAAATAAAAGTACAAATAGCGCTGAAATATTACCCAGATAAAAGTACAAATATTCCTTTTATATTTCAACTTGAGTAAATGTACATAAGTGGCTAATGTAAATTTTTTATGAGTGATGCAATCTTTATGAGGAGACAGTTTTCAATAGGTACAGACACACAGTGAGAGTATCCATACATCATGGACCTTCTTCTAAAACCATGAAGTAACAGTAGTGAGGAACATGTTTTTCTGAAATGTAGTGGAGTAAAAATTGTGATGTTAAATATAATGAACTTAAAAACAGCTGCTTCGCATCAGGCTGCATCACTTACCTTGCATATTCTTTTATAAAACTGGTTAAAAATAAAATCATAGCTAATGTACAGTATGTTTGCTGCCATTTCCTTGGTTGCTTGGTCACACAGGTAATAAATTAGCTAAGGTGAATTTTTCCATCACCAGCTATGCTTAAATGAATAACTATATGAATGCATCAGGATAAGTGGTGGTGTAGCATTTCATTCATTCTTTATTGTAGTTTGTAGATTTGCAGAATATCTATGTATGAATATAGCTCTGACTGCATACTTAGTAGCCTACATCAGTTGGACATCTTTAGCAAACTGGATTTTTTTTATGCTACATACCACATACGGCTTAATAGTAAAGGCTTCATGTCAGTAGTATGTGTACTATGCTGTTTTAACCACAGCTGTTGTCAGCCTTATGAGTTTCTTGATGTTATTTTTAAATTATGTTATAATAGCTAAGGCTATTTGAGCACCATGGAAAATAGCTCTTGCTGTTACATCTTGTACTGAAGAGTGTAGCTCCACACCCTGGAGAACAATTCAGAGCCACTCAGTGATGCTGATTCACACAGAGCATTAATGATTGTACAGCAGTGTTTTGTCAGCCATGTTCTTTTCATTTGGAATGAGGTGGAGTGCTTGAGTCAAGAGCTTCAGTCACGCTAACATGTCAGTCTGGTCAGCATGGCTCCAACATTTACTGTCCTCTGTGTCTTAGAGTTACGCCCCACTTCTAATACATGACTGATGTGTGTGAAATGTCCCTTATGTATTTAGTTTTAAATGCAGCTGTATTAGGTATAAGTCTAAAGCCACATTAGCACATCATTTTAGGCACATATGAGTGATTATTCATTTTATTAAAGCATGTTTTATAAAACAAACAAGCTGCTTTGGAATTATTGATGGAGATTATACCTGCATCTTCAAGCTTATAATTGAATTTGAAATTTGATGCCTGTCATAGTAAAGCACTCAGTTGTGCCTGTTCCTGAAGCCCCATTAAGGGAGAAGACCATAACTCATTTCTGGCCACAGAACCAGCTGGGGTCTAGCAATCATCTGTGGCCCTTGTCAAGTCCTTTAAGTCCAACACCTGTAAAGCAGAATTAATGGCAAGTCGCTCATCTCTTGCCTAACGGCACTGTTCCACCCTACAGCAATTTACAAGGCAACAGTCCAAGATCTTGCCCCACTGTTCATCATCAATCTGGTAGTGAATAAGAACACTGAACAAAAAATGCTAATTTGCAAAACAGTGAATGGCAATTACTTGCCCATTTTATTCCAGATTTCTTATTTAATGCTTATTTTACAGGGAAAAAACAATTATCAAACAAATATTTTATCAGAGATGACAGATCAGCAATGATGAAATCGTCTTCAGTCGGATGAGGTAAGATAACCTTTTAAATGCAACTACATGAGTCTTAATTACTGTAAATAAATGCATGTTTTTATGTATGGGTGTAACATTAGAAACAATACCTTTACTCAGTTTGGAAAGAGGTTTCGTGAAAGAAAGTTTCCTAAATGTCATGTACATTTGCTAATTACGTTTAATTTTTAGTTGATCATGAAAGGTGATATAATTCATATAAATGTGCCTATTCATATGAATATGCTTTTAAAAACCCTTGATTGAAAAGTTTGTTTACGAGTAGTCAAAAACGATGCAGTATGACATTGAAGACCTGGTTGGGGAAGAATAGTGAAGTGAATAGTGTAATGGTGAATTTTACTGTAGCCATAAAATGACATACAGTTTAGTGGGGTGTCCTCAGGGTGTCCTGACGGCTAAAATGTGGACATCATGCTTACATGACATACTGTAGAGTAGCTCGCTCTTTGAGTATTTTTCGCTTGAAGCAACTATAAAGTTCAGCCTATTAAAATTCTTTCAATAACTTTTTGTCCCAATGGTGTCCATTTATTTCTTTTTCTGAAATTGCTATTTGAGTTCCATTCTCAACCCGAATACAGGCTTATAACTGTTCCTTAATTCCTGAGAAGAGAAACAGCTAGCTTTATTGGCTACATACAAACTAGTATCTACTATTTTGACTTGAGGAGCTGCAGCCTTTCCAGAAGTTCTTATGTGAGGTCAGTTCACCCTAATGAGGTCAGTTCATTTGCTTCCTTTATCTACAAGGACCAAATCACATTCTGTATCTCTTTAAACCCTTGCATTCCAAGTCTCATGGATCTCTGTTAGCATGGAACCACTTTATGTGTCCTTTTATAAGATCTGAGCATGCGTTTATTGAGATCCTGGTTTCCTAGTGGAAGAATTTATCTTTTTCTGTCCACACAGATCTTTTTCACAGTGGACAAAAAAAACATACATTTTACCAATTAACTTGTAATATTTTGCTGACACTTTGTGTAACCTTTTTTTTAAATGTATGTGTTGTGTATACATACATATATGTATGTATACACATATTTATGCTATACACTAATTTTACTGACTAGATGACTAGATCAATGTAGCACTTAACTATAAACTATCATTAGTTCAAACATGTTTTTAACATCCTTTTTGGGCAATTCAGTCACAATCAGACAGCCAAGTGAAAACAAATAGCCTCTTTTTTTAATCAGTTGCAGATCAAATAGCAATAGCAGAGTCAAATCTACCAAGCTGGTGCTGCTTCAATACCAGAAACCCGAAAGCTAGAATGTTTTTACGCTGTTATCTGGCCATATGCAGCATCTTATCATGGTTTATGTTCTTTCAGAAAGCACATACCAGAAAGATAGTAAAGTGAAAAACCAAAACAACCCATGAGTCGCATATATAATTATAGTTTGTGCGTATAGCACATGCTGTTAGACTTTGATGATTTAAATAATCAGTTCCCCATAAACACGTAGATTTAAATAAAGTACTTTCTTGTAAAGCTAGTCTCAAAACCTTTTGATACCACCTCGTTTTTACATATACCAAACTGAATCTGCCAATTACAAATCCTTAGCACTATTTTTAACACCATCATTGTTATAAATTAGTTACTATATTCAATCTTTTTTTTTTTTTTTTAATTGTCTAGTTATTTCACCAAGAGGCTAAAATTGCTTTGTGTTATCAAATATACTGTATACATTTCTATAACATAAGGAAATCTAGAATAGTTTTCTTTTGTTGTAGGGCAAGGATGTAAAATAATATAGGACTTGCAGAATATAATATAATAAGAAGTATATAATATAAGTATTTGCAGAAGTGTTATCATTTTTAAGAAAGAATCAGATAAAAATTAACTAATTAAAGACAATTCATGATAGAAATGTTTGCTTTCCAAAGTGCTTGCAACCCCTATTATTTATTATTATATTCTTGAAATGGCTAAAGACACAAGAATAGCAAACACCTACATAAGGTTAGAAATTAGGTGAACAAAAAGGAAAAATATCCAAATATCTCAAAGCTTATTTATTCTAAACCCTCATCACACCCCATCGACAGCAGCAGCATTGCATCACATTTGGTAATTCAAACAAACTAGCATGATTCTATTTATACAATAGTGTGAGTATTGTTGATTTTGTGTGTGCCTTTGCATGTGTCATATATTTGAGCCTCACTACTCTCTCCCTGTGGGGCTACAGAAAATTAATGTTAGCAATGCTAAGCTGATTTGAAAGCTGACTTTATACACTTCAGAAGCGATGCTTTCGCCAAAGGCTGGTGACACCACTTGTCAGCTTGTGTTAAGAAGATGGGGTGTTGAGTGTTGTCACTTCATCATGACAGACAAGAGGTTGTTATCTCTGGTGCCCCCTAACAATGAGCAGCAGGTCGGGTCAAGAACCTTTGAAAGGCAAAAACATTATCCGAATGCATTTTCATTAGCAAAGTTAAGACTTTGTGGAATACTACACAAGTACAGCATCTAATTCTTTAAGTTAAATTAAAGTAAAAAGTAAAATTGGCAAACTAAAATAGATTTTGACATATCACCCTATACGTGGGTGGGTGTGGGTGTGTATTATAATGCTAACAATGCTGAAAACTGGAAGTATGGCCAAGTATATGCTTCAGATGAACATGTTTATGCCAAATATTTTATAGAAGAATAATTAAAGGTCAAATTAATTAAACAAAAGAGGTCTTTTGTCAGAAATGGAACAAACCCCCAAGTTAAATACAAATCTATTATCTTTTACAAAACTATAGTTTAAAGGAAAAGGAAAAAGTGTAGAATTTGTATAAGTCCTTTCTAGCTCTTGATAAGCTAAAAAATATATAAATTATTTTCTCTACCTATATTTACTTGAACGAAAGTAATTTATATGATATAGTACAGAGTTGATCAGAATCTCTAACTTACATTTTAATATATTTTTTGTCTAAGAATATGTATTACATTATTTCCAATAATCTTTTTTCTCTTAATTTCATTGTGATTCTCTCAGATTCATTGCTTCTGGTGAGGGTTTTGGTTCGAGTTTCGGTAACTGTCTGCCTTGTCCTGTAGGCATCTTGTTGCTTACAAACCATGGTGCTTGAATCTGTTGCTTTAACTAATTAAATATCGACTTGCTGACTCTGAGGCACTCCAGAAGGCATTCAATCATGTCGACATTTTCATGTCTTTTGATTGGATGGTCAGAGAGCACACTAGTCAGAGCTCGCAAACCACATCTGTAGCAAACTGCACAAGCAGTTGATTTAATAGCTGATTTTCATTTCACAATGGCTGACAGTGGAGAAGAAACTGATTTGGTCACATATACACTTACAAGGACATTTACAAGAAAAGCTGGGCGTTATGAGGAAAGGGCGGCCAAAAAAGTTGTTAAGCTTTTTCAGGAACCATTTTACTTAAGTATTTTTATTCCTGTAGAATTTGCACAAAAACAGACATTTTCCTTCATTTCAAATCCCCGGAAAACTGTTCTGCATGGAAGAAATGCACAAAAATGGACGGAAAAACAAGGGTCTTATGAGGTTAATATTGATGCTTCTGCTAAGGATTAAGTATGTGGACAGTGCAGCTGTGGCTACAGTTTAAGGAAACTTGTTGAATTGTGTTCATTGGTTTACTTACTTTAGTAATAGCATTCATTCTCGCTGTGTGAAATACTTTTCTGTGATGCAGCGCTCTGTTATACTTTGTTTCTATATAATTTTTTTAATGGTTTCTATAGCTGTGGCATCATAATGATGGTATTAAGAAGTGGACTGATTCAGGTAGGACACCACTGAAGGCCTAGGTGTGAACTTCAATGGCAAGTATTTTAATAATGTCATTTAAAAATGTTAGTAATTAGATTCCTAAATATGCAGTTAAGAAATGAATAAGTCAGTGAGCAGATTCGTTTATTTACATTCTATTGTGTTTAAACAGGATTGCATCTAAGGTACAAATAAAAAAGGTATCATGTCTGTTTCACACAGGAGGTGCAGACATTGTATTCCTGTCAAACTGATTATGCATGAGATCTCCTTTTTCCTTCTGCTAATCAACATGTGAAGTGACAAAACAAGTAGCGCTTTATTAAAGTGTCTCTTCACCTTCCCTGTAACATCTCACTTGATCAAGTACTGCAGCAAGAGCGAATGTGCTGCATTAAAAATAGAGAGAATCAGCGGATCTTTAAACTTCTTCAAACATTTAAGTCATGGAATAAGTCAGTTTTATTATAAGCATTTAGAAATTAACCAAATGCATAATTTTAAAACATGAAAAGATTGTTTTTGTAGTTGTCTTCTTAGATGTGACATTTCTCAGAAAACACTGACATATTGTGCTTTACATGGATTTACTGTAGTTCCAGCCCACTAATTTAATTAGTTGAGCAGCATTCCAAGAATGTTATAGGTAGGTACTCAACTACGTGTGGCAAAATCAGTCGTTCCTTTTTTATTAATGAGCAGGAAAAAAATTAACTGCTCAACAATCCACCAATCAGGGTAGAGCGTCACTCTGTTTTAAACCCGTTTTGATTGCCGCTTGGCAGAGGCGGATTTAGGCGACATGGGCAGCCGACCAGAGCGGCATCTAGCTGGGGGGCGTGTTCATAACGTGTCATTTTTATACATTTGTTTATTTTTGTACAGCTCATTTGCACGCTCGCGTCAATTATTATATCATGTCACGGTCAATAAACCTAGTCGAGACTCGAAGTGTGCACCCACCGCCCGGAGAAGTTCCCACACTCATACACTCAGAAAGTAGAGGAGGGGTTAAGTGACGTTACATCAGTAAGGAGCGCTGAATCCAAATTATAATTATGGATGACAAAAAAAGCTCTAAACCCTCAGGAGCCCAATTCAGAAAAAAAGAAGAAAGTAGGGGGAAAACGTGCAAAAGATGGAGGTGTGTATGCAGCTCATCGTGATAGGAGTATAGTAAAGGCAAATGCATTAAATGTTAAGCTGTGTTTCCTGTTATGTTATGTTATGTTATTGTTGCAAGCTACACACGTTATGATAGACTACATACTATAAATTATGTAGTCTATCATAACGTGTGTAGCTTGCAACAAAACAATTACAGCCTAACTAGTCTAGTTGGATTGTAGTTAAACTAGCACTTACTCATTTGGTTACCTTTAATTGAGGTGATGTCAAAAAGGTTTTCTTTGATTGTACTAAATAGGTGCTGAACTGAGTTCAGAAAGGTGACTCTCTAGTGCTCCACTAATTTAAACGACATGTATTATAAGGATATAGATGTTGTATGTTGCCCTTGGTGGTATCTACTTAACACGATCATACAGTTCAGTGTCAGTTTAACAGAAAGCAGAACATTTTGCGCTGCGGCCCAGGTTCGATCCCCGGTCAGGGAACCAACCCCAGCCACTCTCAGTGCCGGTCCCAAGCCCGGATAAATTTGGGAGGGTTGCGTTAGGAAGGGCATCCAGCGTGAAAACATGTGCCAAATCAAACATGCGGAGGATCCGCTGTGGCGACCCCTAACGGGAGAAGCCGAAAGAAAGAAATGATGGGAGAAATACCGGACTCTAACTTGCCACAGCACCCATTGCCCTATTTGCGTCAGAATGTTTTAGGCTCATGATAATTTATTAGATATTAATCATTGTTTGATTCATTAATATCATTCTATTAATAGATTGGTGTGCTAAGAGTAACATTAGAGTCTTTTTATATAAACTGAGTTTATTAAGCAAAGAGTCTTGTGTTAAAAGAAATTATAATTAGTCATTATATTCATTATAAATCATAGTACAGTGATACTTTAATACATTTGAAGCTAAATATTTTTTACTTTTACTTAAGTGAAAGTTTAAATGGACTTTTACTGGGGTAATATTTTACCTAGTGTATCTCTACTTTCACTCAAGTACATGCTTTGTGTACTTCGTCCACCACTGCTTAGATTAGATTAGATTAGATTGATTATATTAGATTAGATCCAACTTTATTGTCATTGTGCAAGGTACATGCACAGAGCCAATGAAAAGCAAAATATTTGCAAAATTAATTATAGCATTTAGCCAAATTGTCTTTGAAATGTCAGTGTCAGCATCACACTTGCTATCATGTAGTTAGACTGGCAGTATATAATAGTAGTATCATTGCAAACTGTTCATAACTGTATTGCTTCCATATGGGCATATGGTTGTCACACAGCTTGGATGCAAGTGTGTAAATGGGCAATGCTTCTCTATTTTAGAATGAATTGGGTGGAGACAGTGTTTAAAATATGTTTACTGTAACTAATCCTTAGAATTAAGTGGTACACAATAACATTTTACATGCATGTTGTTACACTTCTAAACATTACTGTATATCGGGTTGTGAAACCTTTAACTTCACCACCAGTACACATTAGCAGATTCAGTGAAAGCTGTCCCTTGTAAACACATACTGTATCTTTTCTATTAGTTTCACTCCTGTTTTTTAATAAATTATAAGAGTTACTAATTACTATCCCTAAGATAAGATAAATATCTGAATATTAAGTGGGAGGTTTAATAGCTTTGTGTTTCTGTAGTGTTGCATCAGAACTTATTCACAGAGTGGAAACCCCAACCCCAGCAGAGCCGCTTGATACTGAATCCTGGTGAGCACTAAAAGTGCCGTCAGTCTCAACAATCCTTTTAATCTCTCATCAATCATGTGGAAGTGGTGCAGGGGCCCCTGATGCTATTACCGTCTCGGGGAAAATTGCTATTCGTGTGAAGAGACAAGCCTGCAATTGGCAGTGAAAAGTAGCCGTGGTTCAGTAGGGGAAATGACAAGCTTGAGTGAGCAATCACAGAAACAAATCGCTCAGCAAGTGAAACACAAGTCCTGTAAGTAAACAAATGAGAAAATTATGCTGTCTCACTAATTACCAGATGTGGTTAGGGCTATCTAATGGATGTGTCTGCACACGACTTGAGATTTATGAGGGCTTCTGACATTTCATGCCATCTCTGACTCACTTATCCAGATGTGAGGTGCTGGATGGCTTCGGCATGACTAATTGAGCTATCTGTTCTATAATTCTTTAAAACGATGAAGTCAACATTCAAATGGCACAGAGTTCAACAATCAAGAGCATGCTGTAATTAAATTTTTGCTAATTGACTTGGACTATATTTAGTCCTAGATTAAATAACCTTTGGTCAGTTTATTAACACTGGTCAGTAGATTAAACCTTGATTTATTACTTGTTAACAGTCATCATAAGCATATATCTAAAATATGTACAATTAAATATATCAGATTTGTGAACCATTCAATTTCTAAGATTTTTATATCAGCATTATTATTAAAATACTGCATTCAGTAACAGTGTTAAAAACACTTTTTTTTAAGCGCTATATTAAGTTTAAACTGAATTGAATTACACTCTATAATACCCAGACACAGTACATTTAACACAAGCCAAAACTGAAATGGATACACATATTTACATAAAATGTTCTGCTGTACTCTGTCTATAACAAAGCAAACACCTGCAATAGTAAAATTACAGTTTTCTCACATGCAGTTGAAACCTTTAATTTAACAAATGATATTAGTTTGAAGTTACAGTTTTAGCACATCACTGTAAGTGTTGTTAGTCAAAGTGAAGACATTATATAAAATGTTTTAAAGTAGACTACCTATTAGTACAAATATTAATAATAATAATAATTCAAATCTCTGTTATTTTAGATCTAAATAAAAGCTTTTGAGTTCCCCCTGCATATCAGTTTGTCTTTAAATTTTCTTATGTTGTAATGATGTACAGTTTGAGCACCAAATATATTTTGATTTTTAGAGGACAATAATAAGTGTTGAGACAATCGTATCATCCAACACATAAAAACACCCATTGTATCCCTCACTCTACTCATTACATTTGCAATTAAAATGGGATATTAAAGATTAATCTCAGCTCTGTAAAAGTTTCCGGTGAAATCTATTTCATACTGGTGGAAAATGTCCCCTTTTTCCCAATGAGTTTTACAATGATTAAGTTTGATTATCTCATTAATGAAGAGAGTGAGGGAGAGAGAGAGACAATACAGGCAAGCCAACACTAATTAAGTGTTTTACGGTGCATGTAATGTAGGTCTCTTAACGCACCTTGCCTAAAAATAAGATACATCAGGCCCTTATTCAGCAGACAGTCAATGAAATATATCAAGTACCCCATAACAAATGACTGAACATGTGGGAAATAATGCAGTGATCTTTCATGAGTTGGTGTTATACTTATTTTGCAACAAAATATTAATAACTATATTATTAATTGCCTTTGCGTATGCGTTTTAAAAAAAAAACTTGCAATAATTTTCGTCCTTAGTAATTTTGAGCAAATGATTTTGTTCAAAGTAGAAATCCCAGGAACACAGCCAATATATCTACATATCAGTACATAGCAGGACACCAAGCACATATATACAGTGTGTGTCAAAAGTTTGAAAACAGTCTTTTATCATTTTTTTAGAAACAAAACAGTCCTTTGGTTTATATGCATTTACATTTATGGCATTTTGGCAGACTCTCTCAACCAGAGTGACCTACAATAATTTCATTTATACAACTGAAAGGGTTAAGGGAGAGAGTATCTGTTGAGAGTTAAGGGCATTGCTCAAGGGCCCAGCAGTGGCAACTTGGTGGTGCTGGAATTTAAACTCACGTCTTTCTGATCAGGAGTCCAATATCTTAACCACTGAGCTTCCACCTCCTTATGCAATTAGTTAAAATGTAAAAACACAAGAAATTGACAGTGAATGACTGAACAATTTGACAAGTTTGGCACTAACAGAAGAATTTATGTAAGACAGAGAACAGGAGAGATGATGTTAGCAGAATGCCTCACACCACAGTCAAACTTGGAGAAGGAAGCTTAATTTTTTGGGGTTGGGTTTGGGGTTGTTTCTGAGCCGAGTACGTTGGAAATGTATTTCGGGTGAAAGAAATACTGAACCAACATGGCTACCATTCCATAATTCGACACTATGAAATTCCATCGGCACTGTGGATAATTGAAACCTACTTCAACATAGAACAAGACAATGAACTGAAGCATATATCCAAGCTATATAAGCGTTATGTAGAGAGTATACAGTTTTACAAGAAGCATAGCAAAGTGTCTCAAATGAATGTTTGGAAAAACTAAATATCTGGATACTAAGATTGTATAAAGCTGTAATTCATGTTATTCATTAATGAAAATAACGTGTACATCTATGAATTTGTTTGGTCATATTACATTTCTACACTGTTAAATTACCTATTATGTTGCATATAAACATAAAGAACATGCATGTGTTTCTCAAAATCGATAAAGGTCTTTCTAAACTTTTGGCAGCAGTGTATTCACATCTTGGGACAAGTTAGAGTAGTCAATTCACATTTGGGATTGTTTTTAGATTGTGGGAGGAAACCCTAAATCCTGGATGATGCTTACATGGGGATGTGGAGAACATATAAGATTCTACACCAGGAACATTAGTGCTTCATTGTGAACCATTAATTGTGGAGCTCTGAGGTGGCAAAGCAAGCCACTAACTCTAAACTAAAATAAATTCATTAAGAAGTACATTTTGTATAATTATTATTATTAAAGCAATTCATCACATCAGTAATAAAATATCTGGTGGAGTAGAGAAAAAAAAACATCAGAAAATATTACCTTTAATTGTGGAAATCATTTAGATTTGAGTTCTATCCCTGTGGCTCTAATATGATATATTAATTTTACTCGCCTCACGTGGAAAAAAAAGTGTCTTAGGATAAAGCCCAGATTTTTGGATGAACAGCAGCTTGTGTAAAACAATTACTGTATCTTATTTGGGAAGTGCTTCCTAATCTGGTTGCATAAATGAAGACTGGGTTTCCATGGAGATGCTGTTTCAAGGAAGTAAAGAAGTCTGATACAGTGCAACTGTTATTACTTTACTCTACTGCAAAATCTTTCCCACAGGCCCAATCACAAAAACATGATCACAGATGAATGCCACAGCAGGGGGCCCTCCGTCTTACCTAGTACGAACCAGGCACTTCTGCTGTCTGCCTGTCTGTCTTTCCATCCACCTGAAGCTCAATCTTGGGAAATCAAAAGACAAAAGCTTTAATATTGCTCTGTGTGTGTGTGTGTGTGTGTGTGTGTGTGTGTGTGTGTGTGTGTGTGTGTCTGCGTGTTTAGATTTGAACTGATCCAAGAGAAGTTAAGGTTTTCTGACAGCTTCATGTGGAGTAAAGAGCAGGCTATATGTTAGGCACTGTTCTACTGGGCGTCTACATGACTGTCAAACCGGATCGATGCTGCTCCTAAGTTAAATATGAGTATGTCAGGATGGATAAGGATGAAAACCGTTTACTGTAATACATTATGAAAGGTGCATTCCTTGTGTATAGAAATTGCTCAAAGAGTTTTTAACTGTTTCTGCAGGGTTGATCGATAATACATTTTTGCTGAGTAACAGAGCAGCTTTCCCGCTTTTGCACCTTTTGCACTTATACTCCAAACTGCCAGCATTATACTGTATATTTAAAAATACAAAGAATTTCAGTCAGACAGTAGAACTGCTGCTATAAAACTCCCGAGTTATAAAAATGCTGATAGTGATTTCCAAGTATTACTGTATTTAAACCTGAAGGAGCAAAGACTTAAAATGTTAACTTTATGTATAGGCAGAGAGTAGTATTGTAAAAAAAAGTATTGGAACACCTGACCTTTTCTGCCATATGTGGTTCTTCTTCAAACTGTTACCACAAAGCTTGAGGCACACAAATGTATAGGACGTTCACTTAAACTTGGAAACCCACACCTGTTCCAGCATTTGAGCTCCGCAAAGATATGGTGTACATGGTTTGGAGAGGAAGATCTTGAGTGGCCTGCTATAGAGCTCTGATCTCAACCTTACTGATCGCATTTGGGATGAAAACTCACTGCACTCCAGGCCTCCTCACCCTCCATCAGTACCTGATTTTACTAACACCCTTGTGCCTTTGGAACAAACATGTCCACAAGCACACTCCAAAATCTAGTGGCGCATCTTCCCAAAATCTGGAGGGAAATGTAAGAGCAAACTGGGACTAAATGTGGAATGCGATGCTCAAAAAACACATACCATACTTCTGACCAGGTGTCCGCACACATATGGCAATATAGCGTACGTTTAGGCGCCCTCAATAACATGTTCATGCAGGGTTCCCAATCACTTGATACCAGACCTGTTCATTTTATGTTTTGCTTAGACATTTAGCTTTGTTTGACTATGTGGACTTGGGTTAGAACTGGGAACTGATAAGGAAGTGGTTGCGTGGTGGATTTCCAATCGGAAGGTCATGAGTTTAAATGCCAGCATCGTCAATTTGCCCCTGCTGAGCCCTTGAGCTCTTGATTGCTCAGTAGTATAAATGATAACTGTAGGTTGCACTGGATAAGGGTGTCTGCCAAATGCCCTACATTTTAATGAACGCTGTAACCTTACCTGCTTCCATCTGTCCACTTTATCGACAGTCATGTAATGTTTTATCTTTATGCACATCCCAAGTCTGTCTTACTGCCTGTACTTTACTAAGCCTACTAACTTTTCACACGTTCATTTACAATATATATTTTCAAAACACCACAAATTAAGCTGCTATTTTTTCGATATTACAATCTTCTGGATTGTGTTTATTAAGGCAAAATAACTAACCAACCCACTAAATAATTTATTAAGCATGCATTTGATTAATGAACAAAACCAGCAATCTAGATGTTGGATGATGTTTGGAAGTAACATTTTTATTTCATACTCTTGAGAAAACTATTTACAGAACAGTTTACTGGAATTTATTTACTATTTTTACATTCTTTGTATTGTATTATATTTGCAATACAAAATTCAACATGGCCTTACAACTATGGACATTTTGAGAAACACAAAAGCTTCTAAATATGGATAGAAATGCACCTGTTATTCTAAACAAAAAATAAAACTGATTTGAAAAATAAAAGTGTATATACTTTTTTAAAATGTGATTTATAGTATTGTTTGATAGGGTTTATAAAAGAACCTGATGTATACTGTATGTATTTCTAGCTTGTTAAACAAGCTTGTTAAGGATATATAACTTGACATGATTGTGTCGAGTTGTTGGATTTAATGCTTTATAAGTTATATTTCAAATGTTATATGTGGATAAAACCAGCAAAAAACAGAAATTATATTTTACTATGATTCAACCATTATATTATAATTACAATTTAACCAGAAATCTGAAAATGTTATGACCAAATGAACTATTGCTGCCTGTAATGTGTTACTTTGTGCTTTCTAACTACATGTGACTTGGTGGCACATTGGAGCTTTTTCTTGCACTGTAGACTATTCGTTTATCACAGATATAATCCCCTATAATTATATAATCATATACCATATAATTTGAAGTCAAATCAAATATTAATTGTTTAAAAAATAATAATGCACTAACCTAGGTAACCCAGAACTACTAAGCATATGGTCTGTAGCACATGGTTTGAAGCAGAATTTGGATTTCTCTAAGGCAGGCTGCATGCATATGGTAAGCCTATATGAAGCCACAATACACAAAGCAGATCTTCAACTGTATTTCTTTCATTACAAGTCCTGGCTGTGTGCATCATTCATTGCAGTGTGAAGGCTAAAGTAAATTTGCAGCACATTTCTCTCCCATTCACTTTTTCACACTGCCTGATTTTATTCATCACAGATAGTCAGGCTTCCCAGGCTCTCCTGTGCGCTAGGGTGTGTAGGCGCACATGTGGGTGTCCTGATAATGAGCCTGAACTCGTCTTCCTGTTGCCTGTGTCAACCGAGGGGCTCCAAAATCCCATGGCGACACCATCACAATCCTAGCTCGGCCTGACTGTTTACCATTTGAAAGAATATTTAACTTTTCACTCATCTATTCACGGCCACTGAGAACCCTAAGCCTCGCCCAGATTAGCTGCCTGTGGATAATGCAGCGAATTGAAGGCACACACATACCACCTCCTGGCCTCTGCCTTGTTCTCAGGGTAACCAAACACACTTGGTGGGATAGGGATCCTTGAACATTCTTTATGCCTTGTGAAGGAGTAGAGAAAAAGAGAAAGCGCTTGACACAGGCATGAGTTTTGTGGCAGACCTCATTTAAATGCTGTGACCCCAACAAAGGAAATGTCAGGTGGGACAACATGAAGGTTCTGTGTCTGCCTAATCTTCAAACTCCTAGTGTCAGAGGTTTTAGCAGGGGTTGTAGAAAAACACATGCTGAGATTTCCTCAGTAAACCCAGTCAAGTAGAGTTGCTCGGTGACGATCTCAAATGGAGCTGTTTAAAATGAACTTAATGTGAGGGAGAGATTACGCAGTTCAGATGCTTGATCTGTAAGCCAAACTAAATTGCTCAGCCAAACATGGGCAGAGTACATCCTTTATTAACACTTCTTTAAAATAGTGCTGTTTTTCTGAAAGTTTACCAGGCAATGTGTTTACGTTTTACTTTTTACATTCTACATACTGTATATATGAATATATGTATATATCTATATATGTATATTTCACACCTAGGCCTTCAGTGGTGTCATACCTGAACCTACCCCTTATTATGATGAGCCACGGCTATGGAAAACATGAATATTATACAGAAACACAGTATAACAGAGTGCTGCATCACAGACAGGAATCTCGTGCAGCAAGAATGAATGCCATTACTAAAGCAAAATACCCAATAAATACAATTCAACAAGTCTCCTTACACTGCAGCCATAGCTGCACCTCCACCAACATCATCTCTAGCATCAAGCATCAATATTATCCTTATACCTATTTTCGAGGTATATTTACCTCGAGCTGTCACTCATGCACCCTCTGACCATCCAATCAAAGGACGTGAAAATGCAGAGGTTATTGTGTACCTGCTAGATAGCCCTAGTGCCGTGAACTTGAAATCTGATTGGCTAAAGCAACAGCTTTAAGCAACTTGTGCTGTACACTACCTGCGCTCGCACTGCTGTTTCTGAAGGCTCTATGCAGGTTCCTCTGAACTCGGCAACACATGATGTGACAGATAAAATCTGATTGGATAGAAACTCCAACATAAACAGACTCTCCTAAAAGCAGTGTCCAGAAAGAAACGCTATGAAATGAATATAATAGACTAATGAGAATCATTTTAGACATTTTCATGGACAAAAATATATTGAAATCTAAGTCAGTGATTTTTCTGAAGAGAAGGCCTTGCTGGCCCTGATGTATATACATGATTTGCATCATGGAAGGAGGCAAACACGCTTCTGAATGACAGGACCAGTGCGCAAAACACACCACCAGAAGGCTAATGAGGCTGTGAACATATTTTTACAACAATTTTCATTTTAGTTACTCATTCAGAGCCAGTTTATTGGATAATAACATTTGCATTTCCACACCATTTTCAAAAAAAAAAAAAAACAAGATTTGATGGGGTGATTGTAATCTTTGTATTTATAGATGCACTTCATACTGTATGTTACAACGGATTATAAAAATATAACTATTTATAGCTATTATAAGATAAGTGCTAACAGGAGCATTTAATGTAACCATAAATAGATAAAAAATGTGAATGTAAAACATTCTTAAATTAATTAATAAAAAATGTAAATAGCTGTAGTTTAAGAAAGTGGACCATCACTCAATTACATGATTATTATTATTTTCTTTCTATACATCATCTGCATACAAACATTCCTCCTCCCATTCAGGTCAGATCAGTTTAGAATTTTTCCTATGAAAATAAGGTTGTGGTACTAAGATTAACAGCTAGCTACATTTAAAATTTTGATTTGCAAAAAGTAATTCTAACATGACCTGAGTAAAGTTCAAGAGGCTTAAGTCAAGATCGTCATTGTTAGATGTTAGACACATGGGGCTTCTCCACCTTCTGCTTGAGGATGCCCCACAGGTGCTCAATAGTGTTCAGGTCTGGAGACATACTTGGCCACTCCATTACCTTCACCGTCAGCAAGGCAGTTGTCATCTTGGTGTGGTTTGTTTGGGGTCGTTTTAATGTTGGAAAACTGCCATTTAAGTTTCTGAAGGGAGAGCATAAGGTTCTGCTTTAGAATGTCACAGTACATGTTGGAATCCATGTTTTCCTCAATGAACCACAGCTCCCCAGTACCAGCAGCACCCATGCAGCTCCAGACCTAGACACTACCACCACTATGCTTGACTGTAGGCAAGACACAATTTAAGTTACTCCTCACCAGGACATCTTTACACATGCTTGACACCATCTGAGCCAAACAAGTTTATCTTAGTCTCATCAGACCACAGGACGTTTCCAGAAATTCATGCTCTTGGACAGGTTGTCTTCAGCAAACTGTTTGTGGGCTTTCTTGTGAGCCAGCTTCAGAAGCAGCTTCCTTCTGGGACGACGGGCATGCCAACAGACTGGTTGCAGTGTGTGGCGTATGGTCTGAGCACTGACAAGTGGACCTTCCTCTAAAGCAATGCGGGCAGCACTCATGCGTCTATTTTGTGAAGGAGGACTCAACTTTGATGCTTTGACCCATGCAAGGCCTGTTCCGAGTGAAAACCATCTTGGAAAACCTCTGTATGACATTGACCGCTGTACACTTTTTTGTTATGTATATAATTCCACATGTGTTAATTCATAGTTTTGATGCCTTCAGTGTGACTCTACAATTTTCATAGTCATGAAAATAAAGACTCTTTGAATGAGAAGGTGTGTCCAAACTTTTGGTCTGTACTGTGTGTATATATATATATATATATATATATATATATATATATATATATATATATATATATATATATATATATATATATATATAAACCAACAACCTCCAGAGGGCAGGATTGAAAGTATCTCAATGCACCATCTGTTAAAAACTTTGAGAGCAGAAATATAGAGGTCGCACCACAAGAGACAAACCACTCAAAAACCAATACTGACCTCGACTAAAGTGATGAAAAGGCCAAAGTGTGGAGAAAGCAAGAAGATGCTCATAATACAAAATATGATCTCATTGGTCAAGCATCTTTACTGATATAATGCAACTCATGATGCATAGGCAGAATAATTCAGATGCCTACAGAAACATTTTGTCTGCCAATTTACAGACAAAATAATCTAATTTAATTAAGAGCAACCCAATTGTATAGCTAGAAAGAGAACCAAAACATGCTGCCAACACAACAAAAGACTTCATCAGAGGAGAGGGGGTTGTTGACAGTGGAAAGCTTTTAGATTGGCCAAGTCAGTCACCAGACCTAACCCAACTCCTGAAGAGGAGTCTGAATAGAGGAACCCCTAAAACAAACACAAACTGGAAGAAGCTGCAGTACAAGTCTGTAAAAGATCACAAAAGAAGAATGCCACAGTTTGATGATGCCATTGGGCCCCCAGGCTTGGTTCAGTTATGGTAAGTTGGGATATGCCTCCAAATGATAAATGTTGTTTACTTTAATTTACAAAGTCTGTTATATTATTTCTATACTATTGCTCATCTAAGAGTAAGTTCTCTAAATGTAAACATCATGAAATGAAAGCTGCGATTCTAATTCATAGGATATATGATCTGATATTCATATGATGTTTTTAATGCTCTTAAACTCAAATATCTTTAGTGTATTAGAAAATGACAACATTCTTATCACTGTCATTTTAATTGAACAAACAACCCTGTAACAAGGGCTTTAATAAATCATGCTTAGCTATTTTTTATTGACCCCCTTGTTGAATGGACAGATAAAATCCTCTAACTGTTCTGAATGAATATGAAACCTTGGGGCTTTCTGAATTTTTTCCCAGTAGCAATTTTCATGAAGTAGTATAATACTTGTATGTAAGGTAAAGAAAGGTACTTTATATTTGTCACAGTGAGTTTCTTTCTTCACATATCCCAGCAATGTTAGGAAGCTGGGGTCAGAGTGTAGGGTCAGCCATGTTGCAGCACCCCTGAAGCACAGAGGGTTATGGGCCTTGCTCAAGGGCCCCAAGCGTGGCAGATTGGTAATACCAGGGCTTGAACACTGACCTGATCGGGAGCCCAGAGCCTTAACCACTGAGCTACCACCTCCCCAGTTTCCTGTGTAGTGTTTGCCTTAGATTGGAAAAGATAGGAAAAGTAAAATATCCAAAAGAATTTCGTGTATACAGTAGATAAGAAAAAATGAACACATGCATGTTAAATGATAAAGAAATGTATCAACTAAAGAAATCTAGTTTAGCCAATACACAGGCTGAGCTGGTCAGACTGGTTGACCATCTTTCTTTATTTGTGTATTAATAAAGATGGTCAGACTGGTTATTTATACACAGATCTTTAATTTTAATTGTGATATTTCAACAGGTGATTGGGGATTTGCATTATCTTAATACAGTAAAAAAAAAAACAATTATTACATCAGAATTGATTGTGTTTCTAATGAAAAGAAATGATTGGGAATTAATTCATTCTTTATTAATTTTTAAATAAAAATGCTTTATCTTGGTCAGGGTTTTGTGGTATCCAGAACCTGCCTGAAAAACAATGGGCATGAAGTTGAAATACCCCACTCAGGGGTAACCAATCAATCTTACATTTACGGCATTTGGCAGATGCCCTCATCCAGAGCAATAACCAGGTGGGGGTTAAGAGTCCTGCCCAAGGGCCAAGCAGTGGTAACTTGGTGGTGCTGGGATTTGACCTTGTTGACTTTCCAATCCAAAGTACAATGCCTTAACCACTGAGCTACTACCACCTCTTCGAACACCAATGACACACATTTACACCTAGGGGCAATTTAGAGTGGCCAAACCACATACTTGCAAGTTTTAATAGGAGGTGGGAGGAAACCGGAGAACTCTGAGGAAACTGGTTTAGATTTTCAGATTGAAAATGTGTGAAACTTCACACAGGCAGTAACCTGAGCTCAGGATCGAACTTGTGACCTCTAGCGCTGCATGTGAACCTGCAACAATACCCACTGCTCAACTATACTTCATACTTCAGTGTTTAGTATATACTTTTGTAATGGCAATAGAGCATATCAAAAAAACGCTTAGGGCATAAATCTCTTTCAAATGTATTAAACATGTTCTGTAATGAATAGGTATGAATTATGTAGCCTGTATGAAATTAAATGAGTGCTGGTTGTAACGGGCTCCTAGCTGGATGCCACATAAGCTACATTTACACATGAAATAATCATTGCACAAGTCACCAGTCTCAGAAAGTTAAGCCAGTGAAAGTAGGAAGTACTTTTATCAGATGGTTACACACCCAGCAAGGGTGGATAATGTGCGCTCTACTGTCTTCTCTCCCATTAGAAGTCACTGCACCAGGTTAATCTAGATTTGCATAAAATATAAGGTTTCTCATCTGTTTCTCATTATCAATGGGTACACCCACTTCTAGTCTGTGGTCAATAGTGGCTGTCAGTCATGTTAAAAGAAGTCACCAGCTCTCTATCAACTTGACTTTTCAAGTTTCAAGATTTTTATTTGTCACAAACATTGTTGTATAGGTAGCTTTAGGACCATGGTTTTCTACGCTGAGATTTCAGGATTGTCTCCTGGTGTCTCAGAGGGAATTAGTAGCTCAGTGGTTAGTATCTTGGACTTTTGATCAAACAGCTGTGAGTTCAAATTCCAGCTCCACCAAGCTGCTACTGCTGGGCCCTTGAGCAAGGCCCTCAATTGCTCAGTTGTATAAATGATATAAATGTAGGTTGCTCTGGATAAAGGCATCTGCCAAGTGCCCTAAATTTACAACTGTTATAAATGAAAGCATGATGAATAATGTCAGGAGGATCCTTTTCACCACAAGCATTCTGAACTATATGGGTGGAGGAATATCCAAAAACATTAAATATGAAATTTTGGGGGGAAAAAGATGCACAATCTTGAGGCGTTGTTAGATTTAGGACGCAGCCACAATGCACAGTCTTCGTGCTGTGGTCTTGTGTGCCAACAATGTGACTACATCCCAAACCCCTACGGCACTGAGGAGGGCTACAGTAGTACGCCTCCTATGGTGGAAGCGTGTCCGCTTATACTCATGAGTAGCCAGAGCTCGCTCTCTCTCTCTCTCTCTCTCTCTCTCTCTCTCTCTCTCTCTCTCTCCACCTCTCTCCACCGCCCTCGCACGACCCAACACGAAACGCACCCCTCCACACGCTCTCCCACATGGTACGCGCCGGCTCTGGCTTGCACGGGGCCGTTGTGAAGTCGCGCTCCGGCGTTTCCCCGCCGCCTTTCGCACCGTCCGTATCCTGTATCCTGCACACGTAGGATAACGCGGCAGTAGCTGCATCTTTCCATCTCGGGTTCATTTTCTTTTTCCTTCCGTTCCTTGATTTTTTTTAAATTCAGATCGCATTGTTACAGCGTTTATTCTGCTGCTCTTTCTGTGCTATTGCCCATCCAATCCGGACTCTCTCCAGCACTCTGAGTGTCTCTCCTCCGAAATGATGCCGCTGCGCACTGGACGCTTCACCTCGTGTTAATTCTCTCATGGGAGACGACGTGCGAGTGATAAATCCAGCGCATCCTGCACTCATTGAGAGAAAGCACAAAAAATAATCAAGATAGAAAGAATAAGAGATTTGGACATCGCTACGGCTTAAACGCGGATCTGCTTCCAGAATGGTGAGCTTCTCATTTTTCCTTCACTTGAAAGTGCGTGGTGCTGCAAACGCACGCAGTGCAAAGGAGCATCACGCAGCGCACTGGGGTTTCTGCTTTTATTATTATTATTATTATTATTATTATTATTATTATTATTATTATTATTAATAATTTTCGGTTAGTACACTTAACTAAACTGGGGATCACACCTAAGGGCTTTAGTGCACTCACAATCCAACACATCACACATAGGATTGAGCTTGCTTGCTCTGGGGCTGCAGCTCGAGCTCCAGCACAATGTGATGGATAAAAAAAGTTGCTCTCATTGAATGATTAGAAATAGAATAAATCATAATGACTGTAATTATAGCTGATTTGAGCTCTTTCAGTTAGTCCAAAGGGCCATGCATTGGTGTGCTTGGGGTTGCGCGTGCACCGCCTACACGGCAAATCAATCGAGGCTGGCAATCAAATAATAGTAATATTGCGAGTAACAGTAAATGCATGGATACAATCACCTTACTGGTGCATGCTTTAGAGGATTAAAAATAAATAGCCAAAAACAAAATGTTTTTATTTCTAAAAACGCAGCGCTGATTTCTCGTTTTTATATGCGCGTGCCTGCTTTCCTGTTAAACCGCTGCAATGTGCAGCTCATATCACGCGCTTCCTCCATCTGCACTGCCTACGCGAATAGATGAGAAGAAGTCGATGCAAACAAGATCATGTCATAAAAGCGTATCATCTTCACGGATTCGACATGCTCATTCTGCAGCACGATTTCTTTTCTGGGGAATTTTGGAGATTATATGTAAAAGTGTGTATGGGGTGAGATAGTGGTAATGGGTTAATATTAAAAAGTTTGCAATAACCTGTATTGTTGTGGAAAAGAAAAATAAATGAACAGGGATGCTGTAATGAAAAAACAAGTCGTGCAAAGCTTTAGAGGAAAAACCTGCACTGGTGTTTTTTTTTTTTTTTTTTTTTGCTGTGCACTGCATGTATTACTCTTTCTGTCAGCCATGGTTAAGCCTGTAGCTGAACACTATTGGGCCCGAAATCCAAAAGTCAGTTCTAAAATGCCCCACAGGCTGCATGCATAAGAAAACTTTTCTTGAGCTACTATTTCCCTAAACGGACACTTGTGTGGAATGCAAATCAGCCTCCTCTGGCTGTTCAGGATGGAGTGCTGGGGCGCTCCGAAAATCACAAGTAGCTCCCGCTGGCTGTAGTGAGGCCCAAATGATTGAATAGCTGGATTGAGGTCTGAGGTTTTGCATGAAGCACTAGGGGTAATAGCAATAAATGAGTCTGAAGTTGGTGGGTCAGTGTAGAGGCTGACCTTTCTTGTTGTTGGTCCAAGTTGATGAGCACATAGGAACAAAGAAGAGCCGATCGTTAGGCAATGAAAAGGAAACAAAGCAAAGACAGAGCCCCCTTTGTTATCTCTCCCTCAATGCCTTACTCTTTCTCAATATGTTTTTTTCTGTCGTTTTGTATTAAGCATATTCGGTTCTCATCTTTCCGCAACTAATTCACCCATGACAAAGAATAGTGTATGGAGGTAAGTTATATTGGCGTTTCATCGGTGCAACAGACTCACGTCCATGTTCTCATGAAAGCTTCTTCCAAATATGTGTAAGATCTGACCTAAAGAAATGTGCAAAAGTCCAAACTTGCTTTTTTCATATGCTGTTTCTGATGCGACATCTCATAAAACTCCCATCTTGTTGGGGGCCTTCGGAGACGAAAAACAATGATAAAGGCAGTACAGCGAACTGCCTCAGCTCTCTGGTGAGGCTTTCAGTGGGGACTCGGAGTCTCTCATGCAATAATTGCAGAGAGTTTACAGTTACTGAGGGAAGGAGGAGGCTTCACTGGAAAGTGGACAGCCAGAGTATGGGGAAGTGTGGCTCATTGTCCTTTTGTTGCTTCTCCCTCCTATTAAAGCAGTCGACAATTGCACCCCTGCTGGGTCTTTCATCCCTGCAGTGCCACAACCATTTGATCACTGCTTTTAGCGACCGGCTGTTTGGAGGTGGTTTTGCTGGTAGAACACTTCACTGAAACCTAGTGTGATAGAGCTGAAGTGAGAACCCCACTGTTTTTCTTTTCTCTTCTTCCCTTTTCAAATGTTTCACACATCTTCCCAAGTGGCACATAATTTAATCTTAGCTTTTTTTTCTTTTAATCTCACACCTTTAAATCTCAAACTAAGTTCACAGTGGTTAGTATTATTTTTTTTAACCCACAGCCTGCATTCTGATGAAGTATCCTACAGGACACGTGTTGCTTAAGCCCAACAAATTTTTCAGGAACAAAGCAGCGTGATCTTTCATCAGCTTGTGAAGAAAGTAATCAGAACTCTCATCAGCTTCCTCATTTCGGTGAAGTCAAATCCTTCAGCGCTGCCGAGTCTAGCATAAGGAAAGTTGGATAGAGAAGCAAAAGGCGAATGATTATATCACAAGCGGATGTGGTTTGTATAGTTATAAAGCAGGGCATACATGCAAGGCCAGATCAATGAAGCGCATTACAACTGTGACCTCATGTGCACTCACAACCCTATGGCGGATCAATGGGAAAATTGGTGTGACCCTTGGTGTTTGGGCGTTCTGCTAAGGTAATTAAGCTTTTATTGTAAGTAAGTTTATAGTGCTATAAATACCACCCAGACATGTGATTACCCTGATTTAAAACAATGCCCAACTGCTCAGTAAAACCCACAGTTGTTCATAAAGGACAATGCCACACAGCAGTTTGCCCAACAGCCACCTGTTTATTCATTCGACTGTTTTATGTTATTTGTTCGTGGTTAATATCTAAAAGCTTTCAGACCTCATCTCTGAAAGATCTTGCATGTAATCTGTAATCATAGAACACTTAACGGAGGCAGGTATTTGATATTGCACAGGCTTAATGATAGCGATGGTTTATGAGCTGGGAAAATGCCTCTTTTCTTCCGAGGTCAGGGCAACTATGCAGGTCTGGCTGCTCCTTATTCAGGTGTCTTGTGTCCAAAAAGAAACGAAAGTAGTAAAGAATGAGAAGGAAAGACTTTTCTGTTAAATCTTCTTAAGATGTTGGCTGGTTTATAATTATAAATAGACTTTCCCTTAAATAAGATTTCCAGTGGAATTTTGCCGGAGGGAATATAAAAAACACCCAACAGCTTAGATTGTTAATTATCAAATAAGGTCTTGTTTAATTGTGGTAATTAGGTTTTGCTAATTGTAGTCTTACGAAAGCTCAGTCAAAACAATACATCACTGTTGGCCTCCTTTATTTTTGCAGTCTGTGTCAAGGCCTAATGATAGGAAGAAAAGGAAGCGATTGAATGAATGGCTCTAAATGTAATTTAGCCTCTTTAACAACGCTTCATTTGCTCCTCGTTTTATTTAGGGGGAATTACGCCATGCCAACACATCGGAGGCGACTTATAACATGTGTGTCTGATCAGACATGACATACATCATCGTCACGCTTTTTCCATTAATGCATTAAGCGAGCTTTAAAAACTCAGCCGACCCTCTCGCTCTGTATCCACAGACTTGAGAGATGTGAGAGGGGAGAGGGTGCTGTATTCACATGCCTGGAGCATTATGCTTAGTCGAAACTGCAGTCTGTCACACAGTGATTTATCGCACGAAGGACTAATAGCATCCTATCGAGATAACATTTTATTGTAACCAAGAGCTGGGAGCAACGGAAAAAAAACAGTAATCTTTATTTTCAGATTCACTCAATGGTGACTGGTCACCGGAACACTGAAGTGTCTTGAGATCTGCTCAGAGAAGGATATTCCTCTCTCTCTCTTTTTCTCTTTCTGTCTTTTTATCAAATGAAACTTGCATAATCTCAGGGAAATTTTCATTCAAGTAGACACATTCTTAGTGGAGTTATGCAGCTGTCAAAGCTTTGCACCATTCTCTTCTAAATGCGGCTGTTGGGCAAAATGCAGTTCAGGCCTCATATACGAGAGGCACATTTTTTCACCCCCCCAAGCAGTTGGTGAAGAAGAAAAGCTTGTCCCTCACATAGACTTGGACTTAGGACTTAGACATTGTGCATTCTGAAAGCAGGGCTCAGGATCAGCAGCTGCCACATTTACATCCAAATGACCTTGGAGAGGGCCTTTTTCACAGGACGTGCCCACCTCCTATACACTTCCAGCCAGGTAGACCCTTGGTTCCTCTAGCACATGCTTACTGATTCGTGCACAGCACACAACAGCATTCCCAGGGATCATTTGTTCTTATTTCTGTGGATATGGAGGACACACTTGGCTTGTTTTCCCGTAATATGGATTACAGTTTTTGTTTGTCGTTGCTCACGATTTGAATAGAACACTTTGATAAATGTAGATGAGTGAAGGTGTGAAATTGAAGTCGAAGCGGTTTGTTTAGTTTAGTTTAATCAATCAGGGATGGCGGGTGATGCGTGGAATACATAAAAGCCCAGGAAGAGTTATTGCTCGTGGTTGCTTGACAGCTGAAAGCAGTAGATCCTTTAAACAGAATAATTAATCAATTAACTTCTATTTGCCGTTAGCGGTGATAACACTCCCGGCCAACGAGTGGGGTCAGCGCCTAGTTCTCACTTTATCCTTCACATGCATTGTGTGCTTTGTTTAAACATGCTAATGCACCACATGGCCTGCAAACGACCTTATTCCTATCGTGCACGGACACGGCGTAAATGGAATCCGATGGAGGTGTTTTTCGACACGGCGGGACACTATACACAATGGAAAGATGATGAATGCTCTTTGTTTTTTGCGCTTTAATAAGGAGGCAGCACTTAGCTTTCAGGCCTCTGACTCTATTGTGGTACACCTAAAGCATGAGCCCTGAAGCATGTGCCCTTCTTGATCCCATGAGTTTACTGCCCTGTGGACTCTCTCACATCAGTCACACAATCCCCGGTGTCGAATTATCACCATAAGTTCAGCTGGGCACAAGCGAACACCGAATCTTCAACACTTGTTCCAGGAAAACTAGAAGTGTTTGGGATTGAAGTTGTTTTTCAGCTTCCTGTGTTTTCAAGAAACTTCTGGCAAATAATAATGTGAAATAATTTGACAGATTAAGTTAAAAGCATTGTTTTGAAACCAAACAATTGAGGTATGGAACCCGGTAGTGTGCATTACTATGGGGATTAAATAAAGCAAACAAACAAACGAAAAGTCGAAAAAAGGTTTTTTGTTTTTTTGTGGTTAAAAACACATGGTTCTGCAAAGAACTTCTGAGAAAGTTTGAACATGAAATGAACAGGCATGACTAAACCTTATACATTTCTTCAAATATAGCGGGTTCAACTTCATGTTTTAAGTCAACACAGGACGCGTTTCTTTTTTTCTTTCTTCAGATGCACAGGCTGGGGTTTAATAAGCATCTTTGAATCATATTGATTCTTTTCTTTCCCTCCGCTGGAGAGATGTCGGGTGACCCACGCAATGAATGGGGCCCTTTTACTCCCATCCTGCTCATTGGCAATACGAGGCAGAATCAGCCACCGAAGTAGCTTCAGGAAAGAGAGGGAGGGGGGCGACAATACATACTCGAGCCACTTTCAAGAGAGCAAGAGGGCTCATGTTCCCCTCCTGAGCGGTCACTAACAGAATGTCCATTGTGTCCTCCATTTCACACTACACATGTAGCAATTTCTGTGATGATTCGCATAAGCCACGGGAACCTAATCATGATCTCGGCGCAAGACTCGGATTTCAGCTTTTTGTCACCGCAGCTTAATTTACTGTCACAAACTTTAACACGCCTCATATATATCCAGTGGAGTGTACGAGTGTGGAATAACGCTTCGCACCTAGACAGACAGGCCGTCTGGTTCGCTTACGGCTCTCGTAGATCTGCTGGAGTAATGTCCGTAACCAAGGCATTATTACATAGCCATTACGATTACAATTATCTGTGTAGTCTGGACTAATGGAGGAAATGCGCTAGCAGTTATAAAAAATGCTGTGGCTTTACCGGTCTAACGCCCTTTCTCCGGTAGCCAAGCGCTGTCAATTAGGAACCATAAGAGAAGATTTATAGCACTGCATTGAGTGTCTGAGAGGCAGACACTTGTAATGTGCTGTCTGGGCATGAATATTATAATCAAACAATACAGATTCAGTGGATTCAGTTGCTTAAACGTAAAAAAAAAAAATCTCAGCATATACAGTCAAAGTCTGTCAAACATTTGGACATGCTTTAACTTTAACTTTTATAGAAAAGGTAAAAAACAAAAAAAAATCATTGTATGTACTGACAAAAAGTGGTTGAACAAATAAAAGTGAAAAGTGTTCTCATTTACAAGGTTTACAAAGTTTTATTTACATTTACAAAGTTTTATTTAGTCAGAAAACTGACAGTTTCCTTCTCATCTAGTCAGTACAGTCACACTGAGGGACATGAAATTATGTTCATGTAGCTGTCATTGCTAAAGCAAGCAACCTTTTTCCGTCCTCATAAAATGCAACAAACGTTTGGTATAAGATGTGGTTCTTTTTCTCAGTATAACACTTAAAAGATAACATTTGAACACATCTAACATAATTTATAACTGTTCACCACGACAGATTGTGGATTTATATGACACATTTGCGCTGCACTTTTCCTGGATTTGTCAGCGTTTCCATATACCTACCTGCAGCTTCATCATCTGTCATCCATTCATTATGAATTATACGCAGAAAAAGAATGACAGCTGAAGAAAAGCATTGTGTGGTTTTCAGCTGTCCAGTTTTGATCAGGCTGTGCCTACTGTAGCCTCAGATTCTGGTTTTCAGCTGACAGGAGTGGTTACTGATGTGGACTTCTGCTGTTGTAGTCAATCTGCCTAAAGGTTTGACATCTCGCTTGTTCTGAGATGCTTTTCTGCTCATAACGGGTGTAGAGTGATTATGGGTTTAGCTCAAACAATTCTTCTTTGATTTCTTTCAAAAGCAAGGCATTTTTGACTGACGTACCGACTCACTGGATGTTGTATTTTTACACAATTCTGTGTAATGCTGTGTGTGAAAATCCCAGGAAATGTAAATGCATAAAACAAACATGGTGGCTATAACAAACATGCCACTGTCAAATAGCTTTGAGATCTTTTTTAGATCTTTTCCTCATTCTGACTTTTGAAGTCAACATTAACTGAAGCCCTGGACCGGCATCTGCATGATTGTATGTATTACGCTTTTTTCAGATGATTGGCGTAAGGTGTACAGGTGTACATTTTAAAGTGGCCTGGCTAGAAATAATTGTTTTGTAAAGTTAATAAGAAGCATAAAAGAAAGATTACAGCCTAGGATGCTTCTCGCATAATCTTGAATGCTTTTCTACGTTTTCAGCGTGCTGGCTGTCTGCTTTCGCTTCACTCGTGTATAGTTTTTCATTTTAATCGCATGCTGTTCATGTGTCGGTTGCATCATTTGTAAAGGAAACATATTATAAGTATAAAAAACTACTTGAAAATTTAAACATTAATATCATTGCTTTGACTCGATTTGTGCACTTCCACCGCAACAGGAGAAAAACCCTTTGGACTGCCCTCACGTCGTAAATTTGACGTTGCATCATGGGACGAACAGATGAATATTCTTCAGTGGCTGCTATTTGGAGAGACTCGCCAGAGCACCAGCGGCCATGCTGTAACAACGGCTCAGAGATAGAGAGAGAGAGAGTAAGCGAAAGAAAGAAAGCTTGAGTAGCTGATGAAACTTACTCTGTCCTGTGACAAAGAGAAGACTCTAGGGACCGGAAAGTAGACAGAGTGAAAGAGCGATATGGAGAGAGAGATTGAGAGAGAGAGGGAAAAATAGAGTAAGAAATGTGAAGGCATACAAGGAAAATAGGGGAAGTGGTGGAAAGGCATGCATAGAAAATGCTAAATACAATGAAAGAGAGTGAGAAAGTGAGAGCAGCCAGTTGAGGAAATTAGAGTCCAGCCCTCTGGAGGTGGTTTAGAAAGCAATAATAAGCCACACTTATTTTGTTTAAAGGCTCCAATTTCAGGTTTCGTCTGTCAGCCCGTCGTGTCCATCAGCATCATCCGAATAAAAGAGTGATTCCACATTTTCTGCATGTACAGGTCGCTCACCTCTGATCCGTCTCCCCCGTGGCGTTTCATCATGTGGCCAGTAATCTTATGCAAGATGGTGAAATGGCAGATAATTTGCTGGTAATTAGGCCCTGGTGATTTGCAGGTGAAAGGATGCTGGAAGTGAAGGCTGTGCTTGAATGTCACAGTGGCGGTTGTACCAGTGGCGTAGGAAATTATTTTTTTCTTTTCGAAAGCAGATGCTTGTGTAATTTTAGACTTGTTAAAATATGGATATTGACTAAATAATATAGTGGTACAATGATAAAACAGTAGATAATGGCTTTAAAGCTGAAAGGATGTAGAAAGATCGATGAGTGATACACGGAAAGAGAAAAGTTTGTCTGACTTATTGCCCTTGTACTGTTGCGAGGTTCTGATCTAAAACTTTGTGTAGAGTTTGACTGCCAATTTGATTTCACACAAAGAACACGTTTTTATCAAGATGAAAAAATACCAGCGTGAAACAAATGCTATCTTTTGTAGCGCTGGAATGTTTCTAAATGCCAGAGAACTGTGTCCTGTTTAAGCCGAATTTCTCTTTGTTTTATTCGAGGACATACTGGTTGTCCAATTGATTGCTTTGTTTGCAGCACTTTCCACTCGTCTTGCTCACAAAGCGACCCGAGGGGGAAGAGAGCCCATGCTTTTACAGGATGAGTGATTGAAAAAGAGATGTGTGTATGTGTAGGGGGGATACAAAGAGCGAATAAGTCTTTTGTATCTTGACGTCATCAGTGTTTTTCCTGTTGCAGATCTCCCACCGTAGCTCTCCTCCTCCACGCACTGTCTACTCATTTGTGCGTATCAAAGGCAAAGCACTTCAAGAGGCAAAACGGACTCTGAAATGAAAGACCTGCTAAGCCCTCTAATACAACAGCAATTAAGGTCCCACAATTAAAGCGCTTACTCTGGAATTTGGCCTCCATGCAAGGGCACCGTCAAATAAAGCGGGCGCACTCAGCCAGAGAGTCCGTGCAGAGCTTGCGAATAATTACAGGTAGTCGTTACACCGAAAATTGAATTAGCTTGGAGGTTGAGGAATGAAAATGAAAAGGGGGATGTATGGACAATGGCTGTGGGGTAAATAAACACTCTCAGGCATCATCTAGGTTGAGGGAGACTAAAAAAGGAGACTATTGTCTGAAAGGAGCTAAGGGATGTAGCTGGAATTAAGCGATCTCAAGGCTTTAAATGTAGATGTCTAAGGAAGGCTTTGCCAGTGTTGGAACTGATAAAACTCATTACACTGACTAGTGATAGAAATGATTTAGGTGGATAAAGAAAGATATGAGTCTTAAATTCAAAAATCCATTAAAATTATTAAACATCATCACACATTATAATGATTAGTGAAGCTTTATATTAAGGTTCCTGTAACTATCAGTAGGTAGCACAGTTTGAAATATTGTATGGATGAACGTTTGTGGTAGCCTGATAATACAATTCGTAATTGATTTTTGAACATTCCACATTTAATCCCCATTTGCTGTTATAATAACCTCCACTCTTCTGGAAAGATAATACCACTACATTTTGGTATGTAGTTGTGGAGATTTGTGCCCATTCAGCTACAATGGCCTTAGTAAAGTCAGGTACTGGTGTAGTGTGAGGAATCATGGGTGCAGTCAGCATTCCAGTTCATTCTAGAGACATTCAATATGGTTGAGGCCAGAGCTCTATAGCAGGCCAATCAAGATCTTTCACTCCTATCCATGTAAACCATATCTTCCTGGAGCTCGTTTTGTGAACAGGGGCTGGAACAGGTTTAGGTCTCCGAGTTCAATGACATCCTTTACAATTTTATGCCTCAATTTTTGTGGTAACAGTTTGGGGAAAAACCACATATGGCTGAAAAAGTCACCCAGTACTTTTGTCCATATAATGCATCTTTTTTTACTTAATGTGTTGGAGTTTTTTCTCGCCACCATCGCCATGGCTTGCTCATCAGGGATAAATACACATTGCTCACCTTAACTCTTAAATTCTGTTAACTCTTAAATTCTGTAGAGCTGCTTTGAGACAATGTCCGTTGTAAAAGTGCTATAGAAATAATCTTGACTTGACTTTGTCAGTAGAAAGTTCTGAACTAGAAATCTGTATTGTGGGAAGTGGTAGCTCATTGGTGATGAGTTTGGACTTCAAATGGTCATGAGTCACTTCCCAGCATCACCAAGCTGCCACTTCTGGGCCTTTGAGTATGGCCCTTAACTGCTCAGTTGTATAAATGAGATAATATGAAGTCACTCTGGATAAGTGCATCTAAATGCCTTAAATGTGCATTAGGTAACATTTTTGGAAAAAATCTGTCTCTAACCATTAAATAAGTGGAGCTGAATGGACCTCTCATTTCCATCCATCTACACAAAGCTCCTTCCAAAAAACATCTGTTGCTTCAACTAGAGTTGAGAAGTAGAGTAGAGTCATGCTAGTAGCTAGTGAAATTTCATCACTTTTTTAAGCTCACTTGGAATTTTATTTGTTTGAAATCCTATAGTCAAGTCAAGTCAGGTTTATTTGTATAGTGCTTTTCACAACAGACATTGTCTCAAAGCAGCTTTACAGAAATCAACAGTTAAGGTGAATGGTGCGAATTTGTCCCTGATGAGCAGCCGTGGCGACTGTGGCAAGGAAAAACTCCCTTAGATGTTATGAGGAAGAAACCTTGAGAGGAACCAGACTCAAAAGGGGAACCCATCCTCATTTGGGTGACATCAAGAGTTTGATCATAAATCTTTCAACAATACAGAACACTGGAGAGTGAGAACTAACATGATTACTGGAGTATAAGATTATAAGTGATGTTCTTTCTGCAGTCTTATACAGTCTATATGGTTAGTAGCTCCTAGTTTTATGAGCTCAGCATTTGTGATCATCACAGATCCAGCATCAGCTTCTCCATGCCAGAGCCTTTAAACACTCCAGGAGGTCCAATGTCAAACTCCACACAGGTAGCGGGATCCAAATGGCACTGGTAAAAAACTGCTATAAACATGCAGTATTTCAAAAATAATTTCAACACAATTTAACACACTAGTTAACAAACTGTACAACATGAATTAACATTTAACAAAATACATAACAAATAACTCACATAATCAACATCTGCTTTCACATATGTTCCATTAGTGAGAGTTAAATTACGGCCACATTGATCAATCTGAAGCAACACCAGCATGAACATTTGTGGGGCAGAATTTTGACCCGAGGCTTAAAAACAAGTTTTAATATTTACATCTTGAGATCTAAATTCAATCACTTATAAGTGTAATTAAATTTGTAGCTATTTCATGTGGGTCTATTATTTTGCCATAGACGATACCGCCACCGCACGAGCATTATTTATTATTTAAGCAAACGTCAGTTGATGTGTTCATTTACTTTGTATTTAAGTTAATGCCAATAATGATTTCTTAAAGCTGAAGTTTTAGTATTGTTAATTTAACTCAGTGCAGTCAGTTTGAGTAGATATGAGGTCCCTAATTTAAAGTTGTACCTAATCATATTATATTTCAGGACTTTAACGATATTTCTATGAATATTTTTGACATAGCACAATGTGATCTATGAACATAATAACTTCAAGCGAAAGGTGGAGACATACCTCTTCCTGAATCACTTAAACAAGCACTTTTCTAAGTTTACTTTGTCTTTGTGTATATTTATTAAAAAATTTATCCGGAGTTGTAGGCTGATGGATCTTCAAGGATTTTACATTTTAAGTTTGTAGTCTCGTGGACCAGTGTTGATTTATTCATTAATAGAGACTCAAAGCACTTCTGCACGTAGCTCTGGATAAGGGCGTCTGCTAAATGGCGTAAATATAAATGTAAAAATACAGCAGCAGCGATGAAATTTTAAAGTGTTTATTATTGCAGTGTGTAATATTTGGAGATTGTCAGTAGTGTGTCAGAAGTATATCTTATATTAAAAAGTACCTAATGAATTAAAATTCTAATAGTAATGGTAAAATAGTGTGCAGTATTATTATTATCCAGGTTATAAAAATAACTGTATAAATATTGTATTATTCAGTGTGTTCTTATCGTGGGTGTGAGAACTGCAGGATTAAAGGTGTGAAAATTAAAGGTGTCTCGCTGATCACTAGGATCTAATGTGAACTCTTATTATTATGAAGAGTTGTAGATTTTAGCACACGTCTACTATGCAGCTTGTGTGCTCATTTTGTTTGCTCATTTCACAGGACAGCTTTTTTTCCTTGTAATGTGACTAGTGGAATATATTACCACTGTATTAATGTGATATGTAATAGAATGGGAATAAAATTTGTCCACTGGAAAAACTCTGAAATGGAAAGTAAATGACGGGAAATGAAAGCTGTTTTTGTTCATGCTGTTCATGTTTTATGTAGGTGAACTTTGATCTGGGAATTTCCATGTTTTGGTCTTGTGAACCAACAAGATCATGCGACTGTGGTCTCTCTGTGGTTATTATAACGTGGAGGAGCTGCTTATTAAGTTGAGGTCACAGTCGACTTTTACCTTGGTGTTTTGTTTACTGAGTCTTGGTGTAGATCTGAAAGAAAAAAAAATACGTCCTACTACGTTGTCTACTAGCGTGCTTTAAAATTCTGCATATTTCATTTTTTCATTTATTTATTTTTTGATAACCATATTATGCACGATATTTTAAACTATTTTTGGTTTATACATTTAACATTGTTGAACATGACAAAGATAGGACGTGTTTTTTCTTTCTGTAAACACAGCTTGCATGCGCCCCATTTTAAATCAGTTTATGATTTGCTTTGGAGAATGAAGCTTATCGAATTTGTTGATGCTATGGAAACAATGATGAAGGAGCATTAAGAGTGTATAAATATCTCTATTGTAGTGATTTAAGTTATAAACTGTTAAACACAATAAGCTCATTAATGAGGTGATCTTATATTGTATTATTAACTTTAATTGTCTGGACAATTTAAAGTTTTATAAATTGAACTTTTTCAGAAAATGAAACAAAGTATTTCCTTGACAACTTGTACAACATTTTGGAACAAAGGTTATCTTTCAGTTGTGTTTAAATCCGTTTCTATCGCAGCAGCTTCAAATATCTTAGAGTGCAACTGGACCTTCAGTCATGGCTGTGCTTTTATAGAAGACTTATCATCCCCTTCAGATCCAACAGCACAGTGGTATATAGGCTAGTAATGGTTCATAAAAGCTGTCCAAAACGAAATATACTCTTTTTCTGACCTTTATCTTAGTCTAAATGTTGTCATCTTGTCCTCTTACTGAAAGTGAACTTTTTATATGGCAAGACTTTCCGAATGTGAGTTTCCAAATGTGTTTTTAAAGCAGCATATCTGCTACGGTGTAAACTAGCTCCAGGTGTGTCAGTGATCTCTCTGGGCTCTGCGTACATACTCTGATCACTCTTAATCTGCTTAACCAGGAATGCCCAACTCCTGAAGACCTTCCTGTCGAATTCATTTTAGTTCTAACCCAAGACACGCACATACACACACATCTCAGTTAATTAAGTCCTTAAGCGGCATCTTAATATTAGGACCAGGTGTGTTTTGAACTAAACACTGCAGCGTAGCAGATTTCTGGGAATGATTTTACATACTAAGCCTCCACACACACACACACACACACACACACACGTTTTACTTCTCTTTCACACTTGCTAGCTGTCCTCCCAATGCCAAACTCTGTTTACCCACAAACAAAACATAGTCCTTCCTCTGTAATGGTTCTCAGAGCTACACTAAGGCGTTATATAACACACCTTTATCTTCATTGAGGTGTCACTAATAGTTGAGTGCCAGTGATTTCCCCATCTATCCCACCAAGCAGTTAACAGGCATTCATTTTCTTTAGTCCTTTGCTAGCTTGTTTGTCTCGCTAGAACTTATTTTCTGCCTCTCATTAATTTGATTGTGTTCAGATCCGGGGCTGGCCGTTGAAAATCTGTTATGTAAAATAGTTTATGTTCGACGAAGGAAGCATTTCAATTAAACATGTTTGATTTGTTTTGTGTAGGAAATGGACTACAGACGCTTCCTACCTTCCAAATGAGTTACGTTCCTAACGACCGTATACAATATTTTGTATTAAGTAATAAAAAAGAAAAAAAATGTATAATTAAAAAAATTCAATCAAAATAATTAATTCGCCCGAGTCCAGTGCGCATCATGTAGACTGGTTACGGTCGACAACTAGCCAGCGGCGGCTCTCCTCCGTTTAGAATTTTTCAGACTCCAAACAAATTTCACTTTGAGGACAGGTTTGTTCGTATTCACGACACTTCGTAAAGTGAATGTTTGTAAAGTGGGTAGCATCTTATTACCTAGACATATTCAGGTTTTATTGTATTACTATTATTGAAAAGTGGTTTTAGAACTATTTGTTAATCCGCTTTATAAAATGCAACATGAAATCAGTGGAAATTAGTTTCTTGTTTTAAAGGAAAACTCATGAAGTTCAAGTATAAAAACTTTGCGTGAACAGTTGACATTTACAAATCCATTATAGCTTGTTTACTTAAGTTCAAAAAGTAAGAACAAACACCACTTTGCTTTGCCTAGTTGTTGAACCAATCCATTAGTGGAAAAAAGGAAAGGAAAATATTTTTTTGTATTCAAAACAGAGATCTCATTAGACGATCAAGCAGAAGGGATTGTTGAAGCAGCCAGCCGGTGGCATACACACTCGGCTATTCGTGTTCCCACCAAAGCGGCCTCGATTTTCAAACTCAGCTGAGTGCAAGTGTTTCACTCGGCTCAAAAGGCATACGGGCCTCTGGCGGAGAGAGCTGTGAGAGACTTGTCAATATATTTTGTGAGCATTAGGCAGCAAAGTGGAGTGATAGCTCTCAAGGGGGCTGCCCTTAAGCTGTTCTTCTATAAATATTAATCAGGCCCACAAGCTTGCCTGGAAGGTAGCTTGGCACATTTGGCCTGTGTTGCCGGCTGTAGTTCTGCATGTCAAGCTGTGATTGGGGAGAGGACGAGTTGACATTTAGCGACATGTCTCATTTCCAGCCCAATTTCATGATTCCCTTCTGAAATGGCACCCTGAGCCGCTGACCTAAAAAGGGAAAGGAAGAGTTGATGTATAGGCTGCTTTCCCTAACACTTCAAAAGAGTCCTTCCAACAAGTGTGCTTTGGTTCCCTCCGACCTTTTCATGTAAAGAACTGCAAGGATGGAAAGTTTCATGTCATTCAAGAAACCAAATGTACCCACTACCTGGATTTCTATAGCACGCTAATAGTAACAAATCTGTTATTGTACATTAAGCTCTTAATGTATCAGTCACATTGCCGCAGCTAATCAGCTGATGTAATATGGAGAAGACATTAAACACTTTTGCACCATACATATGCAATCACTTAATCACTCATTCGAGTGCTGTTGATTAGTTAATGAGCAGCATTTCAATGTTTTGCTAAGCATCTTATATACCACTCATTTATAAATGCATGACGTGCATAAGTCTCACACACAGACGTATCGGACTGCATAATTATGTCTCACTAGCACAGAACGGACTATTAAAAACCCGGCCATACATAATGCATCGGTGGCTGTCACAAGAGTTTATCTTCTCCTTTTTTTCCTGCGCAGAGAGAACGATCCCTGAGTGGAGAAATAACCTTTAAAAGAAGAGCGAGCTTCTGTTTTGGTGCTTCGTTTTTTTCTTTGCAAAATAATGTCAGGCCCTCTAAGTGCCTTTGAACTGACCAGGAAAATGCAGCATGCACATTGGGCTCCGGGTGTGAGTACTGAGGCGTTTAATGGCTGCCACCAGCTTGGGCATTCAGTTGCTTTAACCACTCACCTTTTGTTCCCATTTGGTTCAACCTTATTTTGTCAATGCCTGACTCTTGGGAATTGAGTGCACGAGCGTCGTTGGGGTTTTGCTTCATGCGTGTGCAGTTTTCTGTAGTAATCTTTCAACTACAAGAGGAAAGAGCAGAAAAAACAACATGGCATTATGATATGAATATCGTATTGTTGTAGGTCAGCTTTTCCGACTGTATGATCTACAATTTCAGTTATACTATTCATTCACTTGTATTTACAGTAACAAGCAGCTTATTCGAAATCAGTGTTGTTCCTTCTGATTCTTTAGGTTTCTATCTTTTTACTGTGTTACATAGTTTTATGGTGTAAAAATATTCAAAATATTAATATACACTGTATGAACTAAATTTTGTATTTTGTGGACACCTGACCATAAAAGTTTGTATGTGCTTTCTGAACACTCCATTCCACATTCAGTCCCCTTTTGCTGTTCCCACTTTTCTGGGCAGATGTCCCTTTACATTGTAGAGTCTGTTTGTAGAGATTTGTGATCACAGGGTTCAGGTCAGGGCTCTTTAGCAGGCCATTCACAATCTTCCATTCCAACGCCATTTTAAACCATATCTTCATGGAGCCTGCACTTTGCACAGGAGAACTATCATGCTGGAACATGTTTGGGTCTCACAGTTCAAGTAAAACGAAAATTGTAATAATCCGTTCCTATACATCATATACAATTGTGTGGTGTCAACTATGTGGTAACATTTTGGGGGAAAAAAAGCAAATATATCTGGAAAAGTCAGGTTTCCTAATACTTTTGTCCAATTATCAATGTTCATAGTATAGTAATAATAAATAATAGTATTAGTAATATTATTATTAATACTACTACTACTACTACTACTACTACTAATAATAATAATAATAATGAGGGAAAGAAGAAAATAAAAGATGATGATGATGATGATGATGAAAAAGGCCTCGAATGGTTTTATTTTAAAATATATCTGTACTGACAGTATGTGGTTTAAAACTTATTAGAAGCACGTCTTTATCTTTGATTCAATCAGAATTCCGAATGGGTTTTGCTCATACACATAAGGAATTTGTTCTGGTGACAGGACATTTAGATACGTAACAGACTCTTTAGATCCTCGATAGTGCAGCTCATCAAATGTGGACATCATTCTGAAGTGGTCCTTTAGTGGTTTATAAAAGTAGGAAAGATGAAAAAGTATGAGTGGACATTTTCTAAAGCATAAAGTGGATACAGAAAAACATGGCATGACAGAACCTGCACTAACATGTCGACGACTTGGAATGCTTGTTTGTTGTGACCCTTTCTGCTGGATTAAGATTAAATACTACTGCTTTTCCATCCTAGTAGGCTTGTAACTCTTAATTGTAGTTGTCACAGAGTAAAGTGAACAGATGTAAAATATTTCTTCTTCCAGATAATCTTTTAAAAGGTTTCAGAGCATGTGTAAGTATGTAATGAGTTCGTCTGATGGCAGTATAAGAGGTTTGTTCTAGATTTAAAGTTGAAGTCAGAGTGGATTTGCTCGTCATTGGACGTTGCTTGAGTAAGGCTGCTGTTTGTTCGGGCTTTTGTAATTGAATGATTCAGTGCAAGTTGGATTAGAACGATGAGTTGTGTGTGACAAGGTGCAAAATCGCACCTCATTGATGTTTTGGAGTTTGCTCAAGCGTCTACATTAGGGTGTTAATTAATTGACAAATGCAGTAGATTTAACTTATTTTTATCTTCCTGAAGCCTCATGTTTGCAACATTTTAGCCAAGAGGAAAGCAGCGCTACTTCTTATATTAACATAGAGTTAAGAAAGTTTGTCTTTTCCATTGTGTAGAATGCTTCCTGCTGCTTAGTGTGTTCTTTGTAAGAGATTCAAATATGTTTCATTCATTTAATATCACTATTTTTGTTGGGGTTTTTTGTTCCATTGTTGAGAGTTTTGAAAACATTAAAAAAAAAAATTCGTCCTCTAGTACTTCTCATGGAGTTTGTGTAAATCTAAGTTATAGAGAATCTGAATGTGCAGACTGCCCTTGTGGTTAAACAGAAACCGGAGCATTTTCTCCTTCCTTTGTTCAGCATAAAAGGAGAGTGTTGACAAATCATGTCATCATGTAGCAACTATCTGTTAGTGCAGTCATTTTTGTCCTACCTTGGACAGAGTATGAAGGACAGACGTAACATAAATCGTGTCTGCCTTTAACTGCTGTTTTAGCAGGAACCACAAGCCCCACGTTAGCAAAAGTCAGCCCACCAAGCATCGCAGCTCAATCATGTGCATCAAGCATTCCAACAACTTCAGCCAAATCAGAACCTCAAACATAAGCAACCTTCATTTCATTTCCAGTGCTAGAACATTACATACACACGTCACATGTACAGAGATCTAAAACAGCACAGCGCTTTTTCTTCTCTTTTCATTTTTTGTTTTAGAAGGTGAAACAAGGTTAATATCAATTACGTTTGCATAAATTAGCATCAATCGTATTGAATTTAGTTCAACACAATTAATAGAAACGTTTCCAAAAGCATAGAGGAATTGCGTCGATTAATTCTGGACATGAATTTCTTTAAAAAGGAAAGTCTAGTCGATATTTTTGGGGGAAAAAACAAATATTTTGAATGTAAAGCTGAAAGAAAAGGACAAAGCATAACTTTCCTCATAGAACTAAAGAAGCTACAAAATATTTAATTTTTATTTTTTTATATTTTACACACGAAAAAAACAAAAACAAGCTGTACTACAGCAGTATGCTTTATATAGTACCAACAGTATAGGTCAATACACACACATTTGCATTTAATGTTAATTAAATGATTATGAATTTATGACTTTACATTTACATGTGAAAAAAATCACGTGAAAAAATGATGAGGACTGACTGCATCTAATATGATTCAGAATATGAAGAAGTACACTTCAGTAGGAACACCTGAACGTTTGCTTACACAGTTAAAAATCTAGCCTTTTTTTTTTCTTTTTCATTCTTCATTCTTCTCTGTACCGTGCCCTTGCATTTATTTTCTTGATGTCACCCAAATGAGGATGGGTTTCGCTTTTGAGTCTGGTTCCTCTCAAGGTTTCTTCCTCATAACATCTAAGGGAGTTTTTCCTTGCCACAGTCGCCACGGCTGTTCATCAGGGATAAATACACATTGTTCACCTTAACTGTTAAATTCCGTAAAGCTGCTTTGAGACAATGTCTGTTGTGAAAAGTGCTTAAGAAATAAACTTGACTTGACTTGTTTTTTTTGTTTTTACTAAATGTAATCCTCGAGGTTTGGTATGCTGTTCATTCTGTTTCACTAAGATGCATTGTGCTGCTCCTTTTTTTGAAGGAGTATTTGCTTCATCTGCATCATTTTTATTCATCATGTTAGATCCAAAGGTACATCAATAACTGCTCACATCATTTTGAACAAGTACAGTACCAGTATTGTAGGTGTGTATTAAACAGAAACAAAATTACATGCCTGGAGCCCCACTTATATCCACCATTACTGTGTCATTTAATGACCTAGGTGTGAAGAGGAGTGATATATAAATGTTTCACATCTCTCTGACCCATTTCTCATTTGTTAGCTCATTTTATCCAGCAACACCCCCCCCAACACACCTCACTCCACACACCCCACTCCACACACAACTACTCCAGGCTCATGTAAAGAATTGAGAAATCCCCGGTGTGACTAGATTTGTGTCAAAAATCCATTTCCTTGAAATTTTCCAAAATTGACTAATAAAAATGCCAGGCACAAAATGAGTTTAGTAATGGGCTTATTAATATTAATTCAAAGCCACTTCTTTATTTCGTCTTGCTAAAAATATATACCAGGATCAGAAGATTCATTGGAGACTGTACTTCAGGGAAAATGTTGAGTGAAATGTAAATTACAAGCACTTGCATTATATGCAGTAATTGGAATTAGAACCAGTATAAGGGACGCCACATTGCGTGATATTAAAATTTGATGGGATAATGTTAATGTGTATACAATCAAAAGAAAAAAAAGAAAGATAAAGGTCAGGCTTCTTGATTGGCAACGTCGATTGTTTGGCTGCTTGATAATGGAAATACTGATTTGTTCTTTGAAAGATTGTAAGTTTAGGTTCCTTGTACGCTTCCTTAATTTTTGAGTCTTATATATCTAATAAATAAAAATACAGTTACAGTAACACATAAGGCACAGGCAGGTTTGTGAATTGCTGTCTCATTCTGTTGTCATTCCCTTTCCCTCCATTGTGCTACATAACCAGTAATTTGATTTGTTGCGTTTCGCAGTGACTCGACCGTGTTTGCGAGTATTGCACAATCCCAGTTTTGCCTAAAAGTACTTCTTAGGTACTAGAGCACATTATCTGCAACCCTGAAGCGTATTTTCTGCACACTAATTCATGTTCGAAATTAAATATTAAGGATGTGGTCATTGGGGAAGAGAGATAAATCACAGTAATATGGCTCACTCGCGGAAGAGATTAATCTTACCCCCGGTGTATTTGTGTTTGTTTTGGTCACACGGTTGACTTTTAAATCACGAGAAGCACAAAGTCAGAATCAGGATGGAGCTAATAATATAATAAATGGCACTGGAGCGATTTTGCAGCTAGTTAACGTCTATATTCAGTGTCGTACCAGAGACCCAAAAAATGTTGTGTAATAAATAGAAAAAGTGCTCCTTGTTGAATAAATAATAGAAGCACTCAGTCTAGACAAGGCGAGAGACAGAGTAGGGGGAATTCTCACTTAACCAAATCCCCTCACTTGTTTTAACCCCTTAACAGCTGTTACTGGTGATAGAGCAGCTGTATTTAGAACCCTCTGTACATTTTGTACAAACTGCCAAAACAAATTAAGATGCAGGAGACAAATATATGTGTATTTTGAGGTGATTTGGTTCCTAACCGTTTGAAATTGAGGAAGTTTGCTGCTATTTTTGCATTTTCAGCAACCACCTTGTGTAAAAATCAATCAATCAATAAATCTCTTTTCCATCAAGTGTGGGATGTGGGAAACACAATAAAATAATTTGTACACCTTTCAGTTCCTATTACTTGTGCATCTTAAGGGGCTAACTACACATTTAGGGTCTAACACAAACTTATTACCTGCATCTGTATCGATGTAATGCTTAAAACTAGATGTAAAAACGAGAGAAAACGCTGGAAAACAACATAATGGTAGTATTAAACCAAAAAACAAAACAAAAACACTGATCCTGACCAGGCAGGTTCTAAGGATGACTGACTAAATGAACAATAAATGCATTTACATTTATGACCACAGTTTTCAAAGCTTTATATCTAACCACTTGCTCCTGCTCATATGAAAGTAGCTCGACTGTGTCATTACATTATTTTGTCTTTTATTATATCTGTGTATCAGACCTGAAAACATCAGGTAGAGATCATTCAAATGAGACTAATCACTGTTTCTTTACCCTCTAATGAAACAGATATACATTACAGCATGGTGTGATCTGTGTGATTATTTGGTACCAGTGTAAATGGACTAGTGTATGAAGAGCCAGAGTGATGAGCTTTTCAGCAGCAGATGCATGCTCTCGGAAGCCGAGGCGGAAACGCTTTTCCTGTTCCCAGGAGCTCAGGCTGAAATATCTCCATGCTGAACTGGATCATCATTCTGTAGTCATGATAAAAGAGAGCATGCCGCTTCTAATCCTTGTCTCTGTCTACGGCCGCTCCACCCACCTGCTGTGACATGATTCAGACTCGGGTGTTACTGCAGCAACCCAGAACAATGCCAACGCCAGAATTCACAGAACAATTAGGATTTAGTCGATTCAAAATGGCAGAAAGAATCAACTTTGTAATTGGAGTAAATTAACAGGGAATTATTATCTGCTTGTTTAAAGGAGAAAGAATGCAGAATGTGATGTGTGCATTTGTTTCTGTAAGCAATTTTTTTGTTCAAACTGTGTTTTCTGAGCCAGTAGATAACACAAAAGCAGGAATATTGATTTGACTTTATTTACCCGAGCTGGGCTCAGTTTTAGGGAAAATACTTAAACCCCTATAGTCTCAATTGTATCACATGGTCATTAGGTCTAAAAAATGTTTCTTCGAGTGGAAGAAATGGAAATGGCTTAACTGTATTCACAATGGAGGAATGTTCAAATGTTTTCTTAAAAAAAAAAAAAAACAAACATGTTTTGCATTTCCATATTAAAAGACAGGTTGTATCATTTATGCCGTTAGCACAGATCAGTCTCATGCACAGACTTTCTGTAAGGTTTTTGTGGTCAAATACTGTTTTTTTTCCCCCACAACTTTCTGCTATTGGGATTTTTTTTGTTGGTAATGCTGGCATGTCTGTATAATAATGGAAGTTAACAAGATCTTGCATAAAAGCTGAAATCATTGATTTCTTGGGTGGTGTTCTACTTTTTTGGATTCGTTTTTATTCTGTCCAAGGTTGTTAAACTAATTAATAATTTATCTGGAACACGCATTTGAATACACACTAAACTAGGCCTTTAGCAACAGAAATCTTTTTGACCAATAAATTCTTTAGCTTTACCATAGGTCTGCTTTTATCAATGTTTTTCATCAATCTCTGCTAATAATTATAGTTAAAAAAGCTCCTTGCAAAAGCTAATAAAATGTTTTCTTTTTAGAAAAAACTGAGTATTAAGAAATCTATGAGCCTGTCTGCAAATTTTGAGACATCAAATATTTTTAATAATTAAAAAATACTGAAATGAAACCTGTTTGCAATTATTGCAAGTTATAAATAGAAATCGAATCATCTCTGCTCAGTCTTATCATATGTCTATCTAATGAGGACATTTTTGCCTTTTGGCTAGTGTTTGAAATATTGATCAATGGCCATTAAGAATGCTAAGTAATCAGCAGTTTTTTTGTCCCCTTTAAATTCAGATCTTTTAGGTTTATTGTTTGCTAGATTTTAGCTAGAAGTCTAGATTTTAGACTTTTTATTTGCTGTAGAAACACGTGTTCAGTAGAATATAGGATAATAGATGCCTGTAGTTCATAGTCGAGGTCAGAAGTTGAGGAAAGGGTAATCAGTGAGGAAAAGAGGCACCTTCTGTGCATGGCACACTTGGTGCGTTCTTTCATTTGTGTCTCAGCAAGACTCCATCTTCTGTTGACTCAATATTGTAATCAGAAACCCAGGGAGCCAAGATGGATACAGCAGGTCATGTGTGCCGTAATTAGTGGAGAAAATAGAAAGTCAATGTCTTAACATCCTGCTAACATTGTTATTGACCCTGCCAGGGTTTAGCCACATAGTTAAAAAAAAAGAGAAAATATGTATTTCTGACCTTGTGATGTCTTTCTAAATTCCTCAAAATAAAATCATTTCTCATACACTCTAGCAGGGAAAAAAAGTTATTTATTATTGTGCTTTTTTTTCAGCCAGCCGATGGATATGAATTCATTTTCTGTAGCTAAGCAGTCCAAAATTTGGTGTGGTAAAAACATTACACATGCACATCAATATTCATATAGTTCCACTCATTAAAATGAAATGTGTTATTGGTTGTGTATGCCCTCTGGTCTGTGCAGTTTTATACATAAGAAAGGCCACATGTTCAGAAACGAATGTAAGGGTATGAGAGACGGTGCTTATTCAGCAGCAGCCTGTTTCGGTTGAAGAAACATGCTGACTTTTGGCATACTTTGCAAAATTAACACTACATTATCATTCGGCTACATAGGGGAACATATATTGACTGCAGTTTATACGCAGTGCTTGGAAACAACTCTCGTTGTCAATTTGAAACAAAAAATGCTGACAAATCATGATTATATGATAGAAACAAAGATACATAGGTGGACAAATTAATTAGCTCGAACACCCAGTTAGTGAAAGTGTCGGTGTGTCGTCCATTCCCAGTGGTGAACTGTAACAAAGTAAATGTAATTTGTTACTGTACTAAAGTTGCTTGTTCGTGTATCTGTACTTTACTGTACTTTACTTTACTGTTTTGCCACCAATCAGAGTAGAGCGTGCTCACTGTTTTCAACTTTGTTGCTGCTGCTTTGTGGTATCTATTTAGCACCAACATACAGTTCAGCAAAAGTTCAACAGCAAGCAGAATATTTTGAGGGGAATAAATGATGAAAGAACTCCTGATAATTTGAATAGATATCAATCAGTGTTTGAATAATTTATATCATTATATTAATAGATTGGTAATAGTAATATTAGAGTATTTTTACATAAACTGAGTTGATTAAGTTGATAATATGAACATTATAGTCATAATAAATACTTAAGTACATCTGGAGGCAAATACTTTTGTATATTTTACTCAAGTGAATGTTTAAAGCGAGCACTAACTTTTACTGGAGTGATATTTTACCGAGTGTCTCTCTACTTTAACTCAAGTTTGTGAACTTCATCCACCACTGTCCATTTCTTCTGAAGGTGCTAACTGGTATGTGGTTAGACAACTAAACAAATACAGAGTTCCCACAAAAGGGATGACTAGTTATTGTCTTCCCAGTCCTCTCGCGATAAAGTTTGTGACGTAGCACATTGTCTGTTCCTGAACAAAAAGTCCCCAAGGCATTGGCAAATGTGATGTTTTCTGCTTGTCTACAGTGCAGAAGTATGATTCTTGCTAGCATCTCGTGATATATTTAACTGCAAGGTGAAGGAAGGTTGTATGATTGCTTTTTTTATTTTACTTTTTTAATACTTTGCTCAGATGTGCTGAGGTTTCTACCCACGCTATATGGCCAGGAGTTTGTGGGCATGTGATCATCAGAACGGTTAAATATTCCAGATTTAGTAGGTTTAGTTGATGTGTTTTTGAAGGTTTTAAGTTAGATGTGAGGATTTGCTCATTCAGCCACAAGAGCAGTACTGAGGTAAGGCAACGATGAAGCACTGTCTGTGTTCCGAATCGTCCCAAAAGTGTTCACTGGGGTTATAGTCAGGGCTCTGGGCAGGCCACTTGAGAACTTCTACTCCAACTTTGGCACATTGAGTCTTCAAGGGGCTCACTTTGTGCACAGGGGCAATGTTATGCGAGAACAGGTTTTAGTTCTAGTGAAGAGAAATTGTAATGCTACAAGTGTAAAAAAAACATTCTAGATAATTTATTTGCTTTAAACTTTGTGGGAAACTATTTGGGAAAGAACTGAATTGGATTTGATAGATAGACTAGAAAAGATTACCTGTTATAATTTGGGTAGTAAAAAATATATATAAATCGTGATCAACTGAAAAAATCACCTGATCGACACCAGGGCTGATGTGTGTAGTTCAGCAGGCGATGGGATTCACAGGCATCATACCACTGTGAAGTGAATTAAGTTAATAAATGAAAACGTTTTCCAGAAAGTCAATAGGAGGATGGGTTTATTTGTTCACCAGGAAACTACAAATAGCACGGACATGATATCTACTTGTCCTGGGCGCCAGGTCTAGCGATTTGCCCACCCCTGAGAATAACTATATGAAATAATGCAGCAGGCTGTAGGTAGCGGTAGGATTTCAAAGCAGTGTTGTTAAGAAAGCCGTGGTAATTAAATACGTTTACCAGCAGGCTGTCAAGCTCCAGCACTAATCCCTGATGACATGAGAAATTGTTTGCCTGCTTAGATAATGAAGCATCCCACGGGTCAGTTTGGAGGTTTGACCCATAGGTTGTTACACTGTTGCCATGATATAAGCATATCTGAAGCGTGAATGATGGACATGACATTATTCATGTTGAGTGATGATGCAGGAATCTGAAGACCAGTAATAGCCGTCACTCTGCCTGGCGCTGTGCGCTGCTCTACAAACCTTCTCTGTGCTCTCCAGCTCGGATTCCCTCCATCTGCCAAGTATCATGTTCCTCAAAACCTTAGGTCTAGAGAAGAGATATTAAACGCAGATTTTCTTTAACTGCGGGGAATGACTTGTGTATTCTGGCATTAGTGGGATATTTTAGCTCTGTGCAAAACACACATATAGGACAGAAATGTAAAGACCATACCACAGTGCTGTTGAGTTGGGGGACTGGTATATTGATATAGCAAATACTCCTCATTATTCACATGATAGACAGATTTCAAAAACATGTTTAATTAAACAAAGAGAATATACAGCCATTTATATGTTGTAGTTGTCTATAAGGACCTGCTTATTTAATAGTTAGGGAAGAAGTCTCGGGTGTCAGCATTTTGGAACAGTCAAGAACTTTTCACTCTTTCATGTTGCTCAGTAACAAAACAGGATCTGTTGTTCGAACCCGAGAAGGGAGCAACAGCTAATAACTGCTACGACTGTAAAAGGGGTAATAAATGACAATTTAGTCAATTTAGAATTGATGCAGTATAAGACACCATTATTGTCAGGGTGCGTGAGAGGAAGGACCCCAATGCAGGACACAGGATGAATTTCAAAAGGCAGTCTTTTAATTAGAAAAACAAAGTAATAGTTCAAAACTTATGAACCGCACTTAAATCGGAGCCCCAAATACAAAACAAACCAGGGGCAGGGCAGAAGAGAAAGGAAGCAGACAGAAAAATCACAAAACAAACGTCCAAACGTCACATACAGCATGTATCAAATTAAGCGAATAATGTGCCAAAAACGTGTTTATTTGAATTATTAATAAACAAACTAAAAACATTTTTGGAAGTCTTTTGTCCAGTAAACATGAATCACTGAGGGGGAGAAAGTCCACATGAATGGATGACTGGGGTGGGATTTTGCTGCTTCTGTTTAAAAAAAAGCAAACTAACAGCTCAGGACTGGAAAATAAATAAACAAGCATCTTTGTCTTTTCCACGATGTTGAAAAATCCCTGATTGTTCAGACACTCGTCGGACATTGACCTGCTCCAACTCGATCTCGGGGAATGAATCGAAGCTCCGATCCATGTTTTAGGAAGACGTTTCCTGCTGTTTGTGCTGGATTGATTCCGATGCCAACATTTGTAATAATGGCACTGGTTGCGGCTGGCACTTTAAACTCTTCTGCTGCAAACTTCAGCACAGCGGTGAATGGTGTACTGTCAGGTACACTTAATACTTTGTAGGGTAACCGAGGATCCGACGTCAGGGTAATTTTAAAAGTGACTTTAGACATGTTTTCCGTCTGCACGGTCTGAAAACTTATGAAACGCACTTAAATCTGAGACCCAGTGGACAGTGTTAGGAATAATAATATTATTATTACTGGCCTTTTATACTTTTGATGGGGGACATTGCACTGTGACGTCATAGGTAACTTGTCATTGCTTACACTGTATGTCTGCCTCTAGTGGTGAAGCGTGGAAATACAAATAAATAGGAATCCTTTCTTACAGACAGAGAGCAGGAACGGCAAATACAAAACAACAAACCAGGGGCAGGGCAGAAGAGACAGGAAGCAGACAGAAAAATAACAAAACAAACGTCCAAGAACTGGCAAAAAATTCAAAAACTGCTGTCCGAATCCGGGAAAAAAGCTAGTCCAAAAAAAGCCAAAAAGCAAAGTAAAAAATAATCCACAGGGAAAAACTGCAGGAAGGTCCCAAAACAAACATGAAGCCGAAAAGACAATCTGGCGAGTCATAAAAGGAGCTGACGTCTATTTATACACACGGAAGATGGCCGCACCGGAAGCGGAAGTTGGATTACCGGAAATTGGATTACCGGAAAGGCACGCGCCGTTGGCTGACAATTAATGTCACTTAAATACAATGAAAGCAGAATTTAAGTTCATTTTAATAGCGTGCAAACATATAAAACACAAGACACAACAAACAACTCCAAAGAATCAAGGAAACCATAACCTTTGCACAACGACACAATGAACAATAGCAACAACCATAGAAAACAAACATGAAACAATGAGTGCTAAGAAAATTGATACTTATGTTTAAGTGCTAATTACAAGATTGTGTTGCAGGTGTGAGTTATTAGTTATGAACAAGTTATGTGGGGGTGCAGTGGCTGGTGGGATTCATAGTTCAGAGCCATAATCCCGAGAGATTTACAATACTGATATTTTGAACATCATCATTTTACAATTTAACTTTCAGATATAATTTATAAAGCAATATATATTTTTTTTAGTTCTTAGTAACTGCAGTTTGAAAGGCTTTAAATCAATGCCTTCTATTTAATATGTTTTTACTCTTATCTTCCATGTCTTTTGTCAGTTGCTAGCTATTTTGTTAGCTAAATTAAATATTGTGAAAAGTACCGTGTGCAGAAATTTTTTTCAGCCCACCCAGTACTAGCTTGCACTAAAAAATAATTACTATTACTGTCTTTGCATTGGGCTACATCACATCATTCGTCGTTGATTATTTTCCTAGAGTTACACTTTCCATAAGCAGCAGGATTATTGGTGATTTTTTTTTTTATATTTCATGTTATCAGTATATCAGCCTGACAGGATACAAGGATTGTGACATTAATTCATTAGCGTCAACTATGCATTTCCATCGAATCTCCACAATTCAAGCTCATAACCCTGTTAATTACATTACCTAAACCCACCTCTCCTACAATATATCTTATTATATGTGGCATTTCATATTAACTGATTGGTTGTATTGACATTTCATAGTCTAACAGTTGAATTTATTACACATCACAATAATTATCTATCAGATTTTATATAAAAAAAAAATGTTCATCTTTCATAAGTTTGTCGCACAGATTCTAAACTGCGATTCGGTTTTGCTGCTGTCATGTGATTGATGAATGTCACTTCAGGGATTAAATAACATCCTCTCATTTCTGTATAATGGTGAAATGGCATCTCTTTGCCCTAATGTCTGTCTGTCTGTGTGACAGTTTGCGTTTTAGCAGACGGTATTAGTGTTGTCACGGTTAAAAATTTTGACTTGCGACACGATACCTGAAAGCCGGCGGGATTTTTTTTTCTCTTAAAAAAGAATAAAATCCCAGTCGCTAAACTATATGGCTTCTGGGAACTTCCGTGTTACCTAGCACATGCACAAGATGAACACAAATTGCTTTTTTAGCTCACATACCCTTTTTTTTTCGCTTTCTGCTGAAATACTACCCAGTTCATCATGTCCTTGGATGGTTGTAATTATATGACATTTTGTAATTAGAAGGGTAATTGCTCAAAATTTAGAGTAATCTCCGCACGCTCTTACGAGGATCTGCGAGCAGAAGGTCAGACAGCGACGACGGAAAATAAGACGGGACTTTGTTCTGAAGGTTTAGATGAGAATGTTTACTTTTCTTTCATGAAAAGAAGGTAGCAATTACTTTCATTCTCACTTATTAGCTGCATTTTGAAGTTTCTTTGTTGCCCCTTTTTTAGTTTTTTTGCTTTCCAGCTGCATTTCTGTTGTTGCTTTTTTAAGGCTAAAATGAAGACAAACAGTATTTTAATGCACACCTAGACTGTGAAGGGCGTTGAAGGAGTGCCGATTTAGATATCGGTCGTTTGCTAAAGGTGACTTTGCTTCATTAAACAACGTAATTGCGAACATTTTGCTTGTGCTTAGGGCTTTATGGGATATTAAGCATCATCATTAGTGGGATTTCAGTGGTGCTGTCATGTGTAGTAGTTCCAGTTTATAAGCCAACAGTTCTTCTACCATTTTATTAATACCCATATAGCACCAGATGCAGAGCTACTCACTGAGTTGGAATGCTCATGCTGTCAAGAAAAAGACCTGTGAAATCTGGATTGAATTGTGTTTTGATTGTAGTTAAAAGTCTAATTGCCCAAAATGTCGAAATAATAATGCGAGATCATTACGACCGTGTCACAAGCATGTATTTGACTTGGCATCCTTTAGCAATTATTCACCTTTTCACATGACATTTGGCTACAGAAGTGAACCCAGGGCTGTATGTGTCCTGGCGAAGCAAGTGGGTGTGTTTCACGGCATATAACGCTACTTGTGAGTGGAGGATGTCTGTTATGGGTAAAATACTTTTTAAAATTGAAGGTTATTTTGAAATGAAGTAAATATATTGCATCTAATATTAAAAGGAGTACAAGAGCTTTGTCTTTGTTTGGCTTAATAGCAGCATAGATTCAATTGGCAATGGTGCCAATACGTAAATTCTTTGGGAAATCTTTACCAGGCAATTTTATAATACGAAGGAAACCCAAAAGCAAACCAGAAGAATACAAGATCATTGTTATAAGGATTTTCTTGGGAAAAGCTTGTCTGTAAAATATTTTACACTGTTAAATTTTGTTGTATTGTTGTTTCGAGCCGTAAGAGAGATCTGCTGTGAGGACGAGGCTTTGAGCCGAGCCAAAAATCAAACATACAAACAAAAGAAAATGTAACAAGCATGTTAGTACAAGGTCCTTGTAGGCCAAATCATTGTTTTGTGTGGTTATGGTCAGCAATGCCATGTTCCTCTGTGCTTTTGATAGCTGATGTGTATGATTAAGTTGGGAACATGCTTGGAGTGGCAGCAGTGGAAGCAATGGAAGTGGATTACACAGCCAAAGGGTTTTCAGTGCTTTTTCCTTTTTTTTTTAAAATCATCTTGTACAAAAATAAATGGAGGTTACTGTGGTATGATTTATGGAGAGTCCAAAGGGTAGGGGTTATAAATTTTTTAAGCTGGACATGAAAGGGAAGAAAACCATTTGTTTAAATAACTTGACTGGGTAAGTATAAGAGATGGAAATGCGAACGAATTTGTATTTAGTAGGTTAATCAATCGTAGTCATAGACCAAGACTAAATATGGTGCCATAACACCCGTAGTGATGTTGTATGGCGTCTTGAACTGCCACAGCATGAGCAAGTGTATGTATTAAGTGAAATGTTGTGGTCCATTGAGTAATGTAAAACCTCTCATTCACACAGAGTGAAGATTAGCACAGGATTTAAGTAACTTATTCTCCAAGGCAATCTTGTCACTTCCATTGATGTCGGCTCCTGCCAAAACAGTTTCTTACAAGTGAAATACAAAAAGATTGGAACTTATCTGCTTGTCTTATGTATCCAGAACCCATTGCTATGTGATCCGTTCATTAGACTAGCGAGATTGTGTGTTGAAGGAACAGACACACCTTCTGTTCCTTTTTATCCGCTGAAAGACCCAAGTGTTAACCCAAAGTGGGTCTGTTAACAACGTGTCTTGCATTAACTAACACCATTTCTCTGGCGGGTTCGACATGACGTGTCCCGGAGTAAGTGAGCAAGCCTGGCGCTGGGTGGCAGCGATGCCCGCATTGGCCCTCATTCTAGATCCGAGCCTCCAGGGAGCTCTCGGCTTACGGCTGTCGCATCCTGCCGCATTAACGAGGCACGGTGAAATAACACGCTGCCATCTGGAACGCAGCCTCTCGATCACACTCACCTCAATTAAGAGCTGTTTCTTCAATTCAGTCTTGTTTTTTTTTTTTCTTCTTCCCGACAAATGACTGCATCTTTTTTTCATGTTTTTACTGTACTTTAAGTCTTTGAAGACTCTGCTGCAGCAAAGTGCTGCTTTTGTGTTGTTGTTGTCTGTTTTAATGCTCCGGGGCTGCAATTTGATATTTTAAAAGCATGTGCGAAGCAGGTGTGGAAAAGTAGCGTGTGAAATCCGGGAGGTTGAATCTGGGCTTTGTGGTGTTGAGAGGTGCGCTCGCTTGGGTGAAAGCACTTTAAGGCTGAAGGCTCGGCCTCCGTGCTCAACACGACCCTCTTGTGACCCCACTTTAACCGACAATGCACACCCTTGAAAGGTTTTCTTGTTCTTCATCACCTCCCTCTCCTAGTTTCTGTCCTTCAATGAGAAGGTTTGTTATTTCGCGCCATTTCCTCGTAGCACATCTGACTATGTACTCTTTAAGTTGCACTGGCACAATGGTCTGAGTCACATTTACCTCAAACATCACGACTGTTCTGCTTGTTTACACAAAAATTCCACTGCATGTTTGGCCAAGGAATTAAAGCAAATTTTAAAGGAGGTTTCCTTATTAAAGGACACTTGCAAAGTAGAAGTCTGACACAGACTCTAGAAGTTGAAAGAAACTTGTGGATGAAAAAATAATGTTTGAGCAGAGTGTACAAATTGTCAAATGGCTTTACAAAGCGAAAAAAAACTAAAAACTCAAAATTTTATTCCAAACATTTGTACAATCCTAGACGCCATTGAAGATTTCTTGCAAATTAAACTCCCCCCATTAAACTTTTTCCTTTTATGTCCATATAGATGGCTCTTTGTCAGACTTCTGCTCTGCAAGTGGCAGAGTTTTAATGACTCTTGCGATCTTTCGAACCATAAAAGTGCCTAAAGATCACGCAGAGGCCGGAAAGCCTTCAGGGCATGTGAGGAACTAATTAATGCAAAGTACTGCTGCGGGATTCAAGCTCATAACCAGCTCCTCCTGCACCAGCAGTAATCAGTCGACTTTCACTGCCGTGCATAGAGAACAGACCCGTAAGAGCAACTCTGGACCCCCCTGTGCTTCATAATCCAGCATGCCTAGAATAAAATACTGTGTATAAACGAATCTTCCAGCCTGCACCCTGCATGCTTATCCATGGATTGAGTTAAAGTACAGCTGTCTGAATTAATTCTGCTCAGTTCATTTTAATTTCACAACCACATGCTTCTCCAGGTTTCCAAAAGTGTGAGGAAAAAAAAGAAAACGCAACCCGCTTCCCTAAAAACAGGGTGATGACATGTTTTGGAACACACAGTTTGACATACTATCATGATGCCCCAGCTTCTTCGTAAAACCAGAGAACCAAACTGTGTAAATAATGCAACGTGTCTGCATTAAAGAGTGACTCTGGATTGATAGACAGCTTGAATTCTCCCTCGTTCTTTGACATGTCGGCTTGATAGACAGGTGCTTTATTCGGTTTATTTTCGTCTGTGAGTCATCTGCGTTGTGCCGTTAAGTGTGAAAGTCATTTGCACAGCTTCTCAGGTGTCACCAGGTCGGGTGTGATCGTCTCCTTGAAAAGAAAAGAAAGTGAAAAAAGTTGAAAGAATGAAGCGCTTTGACCGTCACACCTTAGAAACACAATCGGTTTTGGTTGCAGGGATCTGGTGAAGCCTGTGCTTAAAAGAACAAAGAGAAAGAGAATTATTAAGAGAAATATCTAAAGAATAAAGTGGTGTAAAACCTCACAGTGCAGATTCATGCCGACAGTTTTTTTAGGGAAAAATTGCTTTAGCTTTCTTTGTAAAAATTAAAAAACCAAAAAACCAAAAATCACAGTCAAATGTGAAATTATTAGAAATATAATGGGCTAATATAATATAATGTTTATATCTAGATTAATTAATTCAATTATTTCATTGCAGTTGTCTTTTTCTCTTAATTTTCTTTTTTTTTTTATCAAACAATCTAATAAGTAAGCAAGTAAATTAATAAAGGATTAAATTTCCAGAATTTCTGCTAATTGATGGTCCATTTTTCAGCTTGAATTAGAAACAATGACTAAAATTAGATTTTAGAGTATTTTCATATTCATTTCAAAAGTTTTGGTTTTCATTTTTCTTTACCAGGACTCTGCATCACAAATTACTGCTGATGTTTTTCCTTTTTTATTTTCATGAAGTGTTTGTTTTAAATCCGGAGGGAAACATGACACACATTATTATCATTCACTGCTTTTTATTTGTTCGTCCTGGAAAGATTGCAAGCTGCATTTCGGAAGCTCCAGCTCAGGGTCATCCGTGGTTTCTTGGCCTAACGGAGCAAAAAAAAGCTGTCTGTGGCACTTAAGCGTGCCGTGTTGTCAGCTTATCTGAGCATGCAGGTTGGCTGTTCGAGATGCCAGCGAGATACGGGCCGTTACAAGAGTGCCACCTGAACCCAGCACTTAGCATCTCTTACGCTATCACGTACCACAATCTGTAAGTGGGATTTTGTAAGGGGTTTTCATGGGCGTAAAAAAGACGGGCTTCTTAAAGCACAGAATTCTCACCATTATTTGTGTCTGGCTGAAGGACATTTGAGGCAACGAGCACGATGGGCGGATCACTTAAAACAATGAAACTGGCAGCAGTCACCTGGATGCCGCACCTCACACTAAACAAGGGCTGCTTGATTACAGCCGGGCTCGCTGGAATGTTCTGGAATGAACATTGCAGCTCTGTTTTAAATCATTGCAGTTGGATACAGTAAACTAATTTACAAACAAGCAAATGAGCATGTATACAAGCGTAACAACAAAAAGGCAAACTCAGCACTAGCACTCACGTCCAGCTTTCTCCGCCAAGGGCCAAACTCCAAATCCCGCTTGTGTAACCATTTATCCCTGCCTCCATTTGGTTAATAGATCCATTAAGCAGTAGAGAGAGAGTGCAGTGTGTGTGTGTGTGTGTGTGTGTGTGTGTGTCAGTGTGTCTGTGATGCGAGCCGTGTGTGTGACATGTTAATTCAGCATAATTTATGACCGAGAGCTTTGCAGGAAAAGCTTTCCTGTGTGAGTTGTATCTCTCAGGATCTCCTCAAACTCTCGCACTCTCTCCATCAGCAGGCTAAGAGCACCCTCTTGCACATCCGCCCGAAGAGAGCACAAAAACAAAATGCCCTGCCGGAGACACACAATAGCCGGGGAAAGGTTTAACGTAGCACGCTAGCTGCTGAGGCGGGGGGCTAAAAGCACACCTGCCAGGAGAGTGGAGGCTAATCCGATTTTCCTCGCACCGTTATGGCCGCTCGCAGCTTCTCATATGGTTTATATTTATGGAGGACTGTTGCTCGAGCGAACACTTTCGCTCCACCCGCCTCCCCCACCAGCCCTTTCCGTCTGTCTGATTAGATCCTCGATGATGGCTGCGGCCCAGGGCTGCAGTGATCAATCCTAATTTACTGGGAGAATTAGATTAACATTTAAAGAATGCAGCGCGTCGACCTGAATGGTTGAAAGGATGTATTGCTGTCATGCAACCCTTAACGCTGAGAGAAGCCCAGAGAAAGCCATTCTTTCTTGTTGTTTTTGGAAAGTGAGTCTGAACAGGGCTACTTCGGAACAGCCACGTTCCAAGAATCACACTGTAGTAGTTAGTCAACCAAGAATATGCTGACCTGCCACTCACTCGGCAGACCATCTGTTTGTTTTGGACCGTGCTGATGTGTGTGATATTCACACACTTTCTCACATTCTCACATTGTAATTATTTCATTTCTGAAGAAATAACTGTAACTCTGCCTCCATGCCCCTTTTTTTCTCCAATTTTTTTAATACCTGTCTGTAATAATACCCAAAACCAGCCCTTAGTATGCTTCAATGATTTGCTTTGCTACTCAGCATGTGTTGAAAATCACAAATGAATCCCCTCTTCCTTCATAAGGCTACATTACGAAAATCCAATTCAGCAAGCTAAGCACATTTCCAGCTGCAAGGTATAGTCTATAGAATAGGCCTGGGTGTTTATGGCTATTATTCTCTACACAGTGCATGAATGAGTGTGGAAGGATGTATACGTGACTCGCCGGAACGACTTGCGCCTTCTGAACAATCATGCATTTTGATTCCCAGCTTCTTTTATTACCGCGGTCTTCACTCACCAGAGGACTTTTTAAAAGCTGCTGGAGGGGCCCTATCTACCAGCTTGAGTAAATATTCATGAATGTGGGCCTATCAAAGGTGCATTTTACATTGTTCAATAAATCCAGACAGCACGGCTTGTGCTGTTGACAGTAAAACGTATGCGCGTTTGCCGTCTCTGAAGCCAAATGCTCGACAACAGTCGGGTTTTGTTTTCTTTTGCCATTATTTTATCTTAGCAATTTCACACAGATCTTTTATTTTTTCATAAATACATAAAACATCCTACACATGCTGTTTTAGAAGAAAGCCCAGGCAAATCGTCCCCATTAAAGTAAGTAATAGGTCTAACTCGGTGTGATTCATTGGTCGACTACTGCTTTAGTGAAAGAGGTAAATATGCTGACTCATTATTTATTTAGCCTTGGTTACACTGATGCATCATCCCTTCACTGTATCTAGTGCAAGGCTCATGCAAGATATAAGTAAAAAAAAACATTCAGGAGTGCAAAAGTCATTACAGTTTAAACATGCTGCTCACTGAAGCGTGCGAGTGATGTATCGTGTTTAAGCTTTCCAACTTTTTGTTTTGTTTGGAAACATAGTTGGAGAAGAAAGTTAGCTGAAAAATTTGCTCTTCAGTTTTGCCAAAAATGGACCTCACAGTTCTACTAGATAATAAATATTAATTCATTTTGATTTCCACACTGACATCTGATCTCTTTTCTCTCTCCCTCTCCCTCTCTGTATTTACGTATATATATATATATATATATATATATATATATATATATATATATATATATATATATATATATATATATATATACACACACACACACACCAACCAGGCATACATTATGGCATTATAACATTATGATAGGTGGAGTGGAACACTGTTTATCTCTTAATTATGGCACCTGTAAGTGAGTGGGATATATTAAGCAGCAAGTGAACATTTGGTCTTCAAACTTGATGTGTTACAAGACGACTAGACGGCTAGACGTCTGTGTCAAAACATTTCCAAAACTGCAGCTCTTGTGGGATGTTCCGGGTCTGCAGTGGACAGTATCTTTTAAAGTGGTCCAAGGAAGGAACAGTGGTGAACCGGTGACAGGGTCGTGGGTCACGTGGGAAGCGAAGGCTGGCCCGTGTGGTCCGATCCAACAGACGAGCTCCTGTAGCTCAATATGCTGAAAAAGTTAATACTGTTAATGCTCAATGGGTCACAACTGTATTGGCAGCAAAAGGAGGACCAACACAATATTAGGCAGGTGGTCATAATGTTATGCCTGATCAGTGGCCTTAAAGTTTTGACTGGTCGGAGTATAATGTGTATGGATGTTTAATTTTTTTCCACTACATGTGCAATGTTATAAATGTGTTAAACTTTTTTTATTTGCTGCATTTAAAACACATATTGTAGGAGAGCCAGTGTAATTGTAATACGGTGTGCATGTTTGCAGCTGCATGTCATCAGCGAGCACATTTTCACTGAAAAACAAAAGTCCATCTTTAAAGGTGTTGAGATTTTACCACAGGTCATGCCCATGACTTCTCACCTTCATGCAAACTGAAGCAGCATGCACAAAATCTGAAAAGTATACTGACAGTTGGTATAGAGATAAGTATTCAAAACTAGTCAAAATAAACAGTATATGAAAAATGTTTCGGATTGGACTAATATGTCCAGCAAAAGTAAACAAATCTTGTTTGGGGGTAAAAAGAAGTAATTTGCTTGTATTCACATAAAGAATGCAAGAGTTATAGTATGCTCTCTGCTACCATGCAAAACAATGAAGGATAATGTATTTACATTATGGTTGCTGTAATGGATGTTATTTTTATGTCTAAATTTGAACGTTAAAGATCCAGATATTTCACATTTAGTTATGTAACATAATCTAAAAGTGGGTGTATAGTGCAAACTAATCTAGAACGATGAGAAAGATGAAAAAGATATCGTGCTACTATGTCTGTGGTAGTGTAAAGTAGTGTAAAATTACAGGATCATTATTATTCAAATACAGTTTTAAAAGAATTTGCTCCAGCCTATGGTTTGTTTTTCATCAGAGAAGTGTGGTACAGTTGATATTGTTCGTATTGCTCATAAAACTCCGATTATGAGATTTTGTGCATTGATGCAGGATTGTTCAGGAGAGAATGGCGGTGCATTGAAGAATTGATTACTTTTTTCCATTCCTACTATTCCCACCTAATTTGTTTATAGCCCAGGTTTATGACTTCATGAGTTAGGTTTTTTTTCCATTTGCTATTCTTCTAATAACTTAAAGCTCAAGACTCAAAGCGAAATCAGATTGTAATGTACTGTAGCACTCTGGCTTTGGTAAAGACTGACTTAGTGACTGAGTGTATGCGAGGAGAGATCGGCAGGACACCTGTGTAGACTCAATGTTCACCCACCTCTTTTTCTTTTTTCCTTACCGAGTAGTTTATTAGGCTGTCAGGGAGAGGAATCTTTTTTTTTGCCTGTCTACTTTCAGAGCACATGTAGCTGAGCGAAATCTGGAGCACAGCTTTTTGCCCTCCATTTTTATGGCCGTGATAAAAGAGAGAGCAGGCTGGAATTGACGGCACACCATTGTCTGGGACCGCTCCGAACGAGCATCATCGGAGGCAATCAGAGCCCACGCTGTCACAGCAGAGATGTTAGAACACGAGTCCCTGCCCTGTTCGGCACAGTTTTCTCCTCAGACAACTTGCCGCACCGCTCTGGAGTTTTTTAGCCCCTTTGGCGTCGTGGAACTGTAATTGGTTCCCTGTTACAGCTACACCACTAGTTTCCCAAGTGAGGTATCTCCCGAAAGCATGTAGATGAGACTCGGTGTGTTTCTCAATGCACAGTGTTGTAGGCAGGGTGAGATTTATTCTGCAGCTGACTAGAGCAGATTTGATTTTCAACCCAAAATTGAATAGAAGCTCATCGAGGCGAGTATTTATGAAGAGCTTTTGACAGTCAGGCATCAGCCTGTGACTTGAAGCTCTACTATTATGTGCAGAGAATTTAAGCTCGTCTAGTTAAGTTGTTTTTTTTAATGCTGTCTGTCCACACGTGCAGTACATATACGATACATAGAGGAGAAATGTGGAATAACCTAAAAATGTATTATTATTATTTTTTTTAGCATTTTCTATTTTATACAGTTATATTATCACTCATTAAAATCTTTCTCCCCACCATTTGAAAAGGAGATAAATCATATATAACTATTTCCTTCCGGATATGAAAACAAGTATTCGCTTTGATCATGTGCATCATTCAGATCAGTCTGTCTAGTCTCATCAATTAAGGTAAACATCAGTCACAACTTTTAATGAACGGGAGCTTCATCATCAGCACTTTACTCGATGTTTGTTCTTGCATCAGTGCGGAAATAATCTATGATTAATTTAGTCTGTTTTGCTCTGGATACTTATTTTGTTTAGCATTAAAGCTTTGCCTGGTGCCATATTTACTGTCTCAGCAATAATCCATGTGTATCGCCAATCGTAAGTAATATGACCACTTCTGTTTTAGTCTATGCTTCACTATAGCACATATTTAAAATTCAATCCTGGTTGCAGTATAACATTTACTGCGATAGAAAAGTGTTTTCCCACATAGATTTACAGATATTATGCCTCCAAAATACAATGACTGTGGACGCTTAAAGTGCTTAATGTGACGGGTACAGCAGGTACAGATATAAACAAACGTCTCAGCAGAGACAGTTACAGTACATATTTTAGATTTGAGTCAGTGATCAAAGTACAGCTAGTCATCAGTGTACAGCTGGGAGCTTCAGAAATACTTAACCTTGCCAACTGCAGGTGATGGAAGATTGACAGCTCTGAGATTCTGCAGCACCGAGGCAAAATAAAAACTCAATAAAGATTATCCAGAAAAAAGCACACAATGTTTATACATTTACAACGGCCTCATTCCAGTTACTTTTCTTAATAAAGCCAGATCATCAGGATAACTGGATGAATAGGATGGATATGATAACTGGATAAATGTTATAACTGGATGAATATGATAACTGGATGAATATGATATCTGGATGAACACGATAACTTGATAAAGAGCTAAATAAAAGACTGAATTAGATTTTATTTCAAACGATTCTAATGCTGGTCATAGTGTAAAAGTGTAGCAAAGTCATTCAAAAGTCACAGAATTAGTGTGATCTGGCTTTCTTCTAGTGCTGCTGTATATTTACTCATATTGTTGCTGCTTGAAAATCAGGGCACGTTTTGAAATTAATCAAAGATGTCTCTGACACAGGTTCCAGCAGTTACTTTTTCTCATTTGGCCCAAATTATATATTTTTTTGTCTTTCCTGAGTTTCCCTCTACTGTGCTGATGTAACTCTTGAAAAACTAAAGAACTGTTATTTTAAAATGTGCTTTAGTTTCTAAAGTCCCACAAGAACCTTCCTTTTTTCAATTACACAGAGATATGTGTGAGTACAGCAGTTCAGGAAAGTAGTGATAGATTAGCTTGTGATATGATGGGCTTTGTGAGTGTTTTCGACTTGCCAATAAACTTTTAACTTCTGACTGTTAAAAGTTTATGACTTTATTTTCTGGCATGGTACACATTTTATATATATATATATATATATATATATATATATATATATATATATATATATATGTAGGTATTATATTAGACCTTTTATGCATTCATGTGGAGACATAAAAGGTCAGTGGGGGCATATTTAAAATTACTAATAGTAAATAGTATGGCATTCATTTGTGTTTATGTGGGTTTTTTTTTACCCACTATAGTTCCTGTTCTACCCAGAGGAAAAGAAGCAGCACAGGACCAGCACTGACCAGATATTATTTAGGTAGTGGACCATTTTTAGCGCAGCAGTGAACCTGAGTATAGCTTCTGGATTGAAAAACAAAAATATCCACCCAACAACATTACTGTGGTCAGACTATAATGAAGGCCTTGAACATTATTCTGTTGGAGAAAAATAGATGATAAACATAAAAATAGATTTACTCAATTGACATGATTTATCATACTTATTGATATCCACTGATATTTTGTGGTAGTCAATTTTTGTTTTCTTAGGCAGTACATTGAAAAAGTTTACATAGACTCAGGCAGATTTTATATTTTCTCTTTCTGTAGTCTGATTAATGAAGCCGACAATGAAACCAATGTTTAAATATGACTGAATAAAAAGTCTCTTTAGTTGTCTTATATATAGCCTTTACTATTCGCTAATTTCTAAGCAGTATCTAAGCGTACACTTATAAAGGTGCCAGTGCTGCGTACACACATATACACACATACACACACACACACACACACACACACACACACACACACACACACACACTACCATGTCACTCTAATATCAATGATGTAATTTAGTGCAATATCAGTGTCATATTGTCATATCGTCTCACCATAGCCTTGATTCTAAACTGCTCAGCTGAATATTGTCAGAAGGCATCCTGTCTCCTGTTCAAGTATTGTGCTTCGGATAAAAGCATCTCACAAATGAATGATGTAAATGTAAAACGTATAGCCGAGGGCCTAAGTGTGCTTTATCTGAATGAAGGAAGAGCAGTTTGCAAGCATCTAACATGCTGCTTAGACAAACAGAGAGTCATGAAAAACACATGATGCCATACTGCTGAAAAATAGCGTGTGGCATGGGAATAGGCCTCGGCACTCAGCCTTGACGCACACACCCACACCCACACACACACACACACACACACACAGAGCCCAGGGATAAGAAGCTTTTCTGAAGGTGCCATCTCTGCTAGCACATTGCTAGTGTATTTTTAAACCACTGCAGTGTGTAAAGCCAAAATGCTACATGCACTCTCCACTGGTACTGAAAAGGTACATGAGACTCATAGCACTGATCTTCTTGTGTGTAAGCACAGGACCTTGCCTTGGAGGTAGGAGAAAAGGAGATGGAGAAGTGTGAGCAGTTCTATGCTTCAGCAATCTCATAGCGAGTCATGGAGCTCAGGGATTGGGCATTAGAGCCTGTGCCTTCTCTGCTATGGCTCCAGTCAGGTACATGTTATTTTGGAGTTTGAGTAGTCGGTCATGCCGGGCTGCTCTAGAGTGCTGGTGGGACTACAGTCCGTTCATTATTGCTTAACTTGTTTTAGGACCTTTCTCACCATCAACTGTGGTTGTAAATCAGAGGCCAACCCGGTCAGAGCACCATATTAAGCAGTAATTGCACTCTAATGAGCCACGGTGGCATGGAAACACACACAAGTTCCACACCCACTACTTTCTTTTTTGGCCATGAGGGCAGAGATTTTTTTTGCATCCCTCTGTCTTACTCATGTTGTGACTTATTTATTTATTTCCATTTTGCACTTTGGCTCATTTGCTCTCCAAGGATTAAGAGGGGCATCTAAAGTCAAGATTGTTTATTTCCTCCTGTTCCAGAGATGAACAGGCGAAATTTGAGCATCTTGCACGTAAATGTATGCTCTTGCCCCTCTAAACAACACCGGCCAGTGGACTCCCCTCTGACATCTCCTCCCACCTGGGCTAGAATGTAATAAACCTCTCTTGAAAGCATTTTTTGTCTCCTTTTGGTGGTGTTAATGAATAACCTGCCATTTTTTTTCTTGCTGAATAGCGGGCTGTTAACGTTTCATGGCTCTAGCCAAGGTCAGGGATGTACATCAGTGTGGAGAGTGAATAAATGTACCTCGTACATCCTCCCTATTCACCAGTGCCACCCTCTCTGTTATTTACTGGGATGGATTGAAAGCATTAGGCCAGCTGTAGGCCCACTGCCTTGCTCATGCTCTCCCTCTCTCCCCTTCTCTCTCTCTCTCTGCCTGAAGCCTATAATGTTAGGGAAGTGATTAGTTGGAGGAGAGTACAGCAGGAGCATGTCTCGGCTACTTTTTGTTTACATTAAGGCTTTTACCAGTTCTGTTTTTTATGTGCTGCCAGACTTTCCTGTTTGATCCTGAAAGCGGGAGTGCACAGAACAACACAACCCCTCTTGTGTACACACTCATATGCAAGTCCCCACCAGTCACACTGCTATGCCCTCCTTTCTCTTGCGCAAGACGGCTAAATTGAATTTGCCCCCTCTCCTCTTTCTCGTCTATTAAAAACACACCTTTCTCAGAGCCAAGCAGGCATGTGAAAGGGCCTCTGCAAAGGAAGCAAGCATTGCTTTCAGGCCACTCTTAGATCTGGATGGAGATAATCCCAGTTGGGTTTCTCGGTTCTGTTATGACTTGAGGTGGCTAGGTTTATCTTAAGGCAGCAGCAGCTCCTAACCTATAATTGTTCTTACTGATGTAATACACCTGATTCCAGCAGTCAGCTAATTAACAACACCTTCGTGAGTTGATGTTGGTGTGTTTTGTCAGGGAAGAAGGCAGGCCAGAGAATACTTCAATTACTGTCCTAATGGATGTTTTCACACAATGAATATTGTGTATATCCAAATACCATAATTAATTTACTTTTACAACATTGTGTATGGATGATTACTATAAGAAGATTTATTACTTCATTAGTTTACTAGTAACATTTTTAGGATATGTAGAAGTTTTTTGTTTAGACATGATGTCAGACAGAACAGCAAGAGATACATAGTACTGTAGTTACTAAAGATTTCCTGGTAGTAGAAGTGCTATTACTGCATCTAGTCTAACACTGCTTAATCCAATGTTTAAAAAAAAAATCAATAAAATTCTGTCAGCTTATTTAAGATAGCTATCATCGGCAGTGAACGTGAATATGAATATTTATAAATTACTTAATGTTCCTCTCAGAAATCCTGTCAAATTAATTTGTAGTATTATTTAGCTAGCATTGGCTGTGAATATATAAACATTACTTATATTATCCCCTTTAGAACTCCTATCAAATTTTCTTTTTAAAGCAAGATAGCTAGCACTGACAGTTAACATTCATAAATTTGACTTTAAAATTCCTGTCAGAAGTCCTGTCAAATTTAGTTTATTTTAACTAGATAGTTGTCATGAATATGGATATTTATAAATGACTTAAAGTTCCACACAGAAATCCTGTCAAATTAATTTATATTTATATTTAGCTATCATTGACAGTGACTATATAAACATGACTTAAATATTCTTTTTGAAATTCTGTCAGATAAACTTATGATGATTAGCAGTACCATGCAGAGAAAAAAAAAATCTATTTGTGCACTTCTTTCTATAAGCTTATTCTATTATACTGTGCTTTTAGTCTTCAGATGCGGGGAAAATACATACTTTGTGGAAATTTGAGAGTGGATTATTTAAGCATGAAAGCTAGCATTAATTCAGATATCTAGCATGTGACCGGCACCATGTGTTTATTGACCTCCTAAAAGCAGGTGATTCCATGTAAGCTTCTTACATTTTAAGCTCAACATATTGCATCCATTTTCATTATGTTTGCCTGAGGTAGAATTTCACAAGCATGCTGATGGGTCATGCATGAGAGTGCCCAGTGCTGGTAAACTTAGACTAACTGAGCAAAAAGCTCCCTTTGCCTCTGGCTTACAGTCTCATGTGGTCAAGTCTGCTTTTGCCCCGACAAGTGTTGTTGTACTTTAACAAATTCTATTCATCAGTGTAATCATCTCCAGAAGTTTATCATAATCTAAACCATCAGTTGAGCACTACACACTTGTTTCCATCGCTCAAGGGAAAGGAACGATAATATTCTCTATGCCAAACCACAAAATGGCTCCGATGGCAGATAATAGTGCTGGAGCTTTGCATCTGCATCGGAGGACTGAATAACTCCACTTAGCTCAGATTGCTGAATGAACAGACACGCTGAATGAAAATGAGCTTGCTTTTACTAATTACATTTTTTTGCATTTCTTAAGATAAGATTTCCGCTATGGATTTTAAAGCTTTGCTTTTTATTTACAGTTCATGTTTGCTTTTTTTTTTTTTTTTTTTTGCAGTTTTTTTTTTTTTGCAGTTTTGTGGAAATGGGGGCTAAAGGAGTTTTACTGACTGCTTTAGTAAAAAGTTTTGGAGTTCTGAAAACAAAAAACATTTAAAACTGTGCCATGGGTTAGAACAAATAATATGGAAGTATTGGGCTTTAACCAGATTTTAATAGTGCTGATATAAGCATAAAAAATACATACTAACTAATCATTAGTCCCATCAGTATGTGACACATTCAGATTCCACAACCCCAATTTACTGACACCGCATTGTATATGCATACAATATGTCCTGATCAACCAAATATGTATGAGCACAAGATAAGCACAAGGATATTTTCACAGGAAAAATAAATAAATTAAAGAATGAAGGCGATAGAGTTGTCATTTTCAATAACGACAGAAAAACTCATAATAATCAAAAGGTCAGATGTGGTATCTGTGCAAATAGTCATATTCAGCAGCGGTGGTTTAAAATGAAAAAGTGTAGACTGCTTTTGATGTGGAGGATTATGATGGAGGTTATTTTTAACATTGTTGCTGTTTTTATGGATGACACTGCCACAAAACAATCAAATCACTAAGTTGGGAATTACCGTATATTTGATTATAAACCATTATTAATAAAGATTATTGAGATTATTGTATATATAATATATACAATAAATTATACATACTTTTTGAGATTCTTTACAAGATTTTTTTTTTAAATAAATCCTTTTATCTGAAGTTTTCATCCTTCATGCTTTCTCTGCTTGAATAACTGTGTTTGTTAATTACACTCATTGTTTGGTTTGAGGTTCTGAAGATGCATCATATCTTAAAATATCAAACACGGTCCCAATGTTAAGCAGCCAGGCTTTTAAGTAGGTTGTCTACTTATGGAGCTATGTTTGGAGTGTCCATCGGGTGCTGCAAGACTTTATTAGAAAAGGTTTGTGTTTGTGTTATGCATGAGAGGATTGGTAAAAGTGTTGTCCAGAGGAAAACTGCTCAAAACTTTAATGTAAATACCATTACAGTGGCAGAAAATATAAACAAAAGCCCTAGGGACAGACTACAAAATATATCTTTTAGACAGTTTAGTGCCCTATATTGTAGACAAGCAAATGTTTAAAAGTAAACACAACAGGTGGGATAATAAGGTGTAATTTGCCTCTAGGGACAACAGTAAGTTAAGAAGAGTAGACAAACAGTTCAGCACTTGTTTATGCCGACATTATGTTAGACCTTTACAACATTCCCCCCCAATGTCATGGAGAAATAACAGTGAATGTGATTAATGCGCAAACTGTTTTCATGTTTTTGACACACTGCGAATTCATGCAGATACGTTAACGTTCCTTTACATTTTTCTTGTCAGTCATGTTCTGTTATTTTACACGGCTTGAACAACAGGGCATAAATCCAAGACATTCAGCTTCTTGGCATCCTGTTTTTAGCCGCCGCTGAACTCCAGGGAGTAGATAACAACAGATGCGTCTCCTTTTTTTCTCCTTCACTTTATTCATACCTCCAAATGTTCTATCAAAGATAAACAAAAGTAAGAATGTTCAGTTAGTTTTTCCTCTAACCTAAACTCAAATTCTTAGCAGCAGTATGTCAGTCAGACACGGCTCTGCTTTTAAATTTATGTATTTGCACTAGGTGCCAGCTGTCATAGGGTTTGTGATGCCAGTGGCTTAATTGTGAAAGACTGGACCGCGTTCCCATGGCCTTAAAGGTACAACCTTACACATACCAGCCGTACAACAGCAACAACATGACGGCATATGCACAAGGGCATTGAGGATGTTTTAGTTGAGGCCAACTGTCTCGGAATTAAGACAATGCCTGCAAACAACCCCCAAACTTCAACACAAGGCTTTAAATGCATTAGCATAGGCCCATGAACCTTCATTAAATGCTAAAAAATTAGTAACCCAGAAGCAAAAGGCTCTGCAATGCAGAATCAGCAGCTGAAGGGCTCCCTCGGGTCTTAAAAGAGAAAGGCTGTTTTTGTCAGTGACTGAAGTCCATGCTCCGAGGTCTCAAAGCCATTAATCACAACCATCTTTTTAGCTGTCAGTCCATACAAAAGGTGACCCCTCCGCCACAATGAGCTTGACAATAAAAAGCCTATTGAAGGAGGGGGGTTATGTCTAGTTTACTGCGGAAGGCAAGACCAACTCAAAAAATTTGTAGTATACTATATAGTATAGCTTTAAAAAGCTTTATACTCATCCACCTGTAGTTGTAAATTGAGATCAGGAAAAATATTGTTAATGGAAGCTTTTTTATTATTGGTTTTTGCTATACGAGCACCATGTACACATTTCGTTTTGTAGCCTTTTAACCGGCACTCGTAAGCCACACCGCTGCTCTGATATTGTTGATGGTCACCAGTTGCAAAGCTGCAATTTGTATAAAACTCATAAGACAGTGAATCAGTTTACTACCCATTTAAGGCAGCATCCTCCAGCCCATAGAACGAGAATGGCTCTCAGCTGAATCTTGATCATTCGCCCCAGTGCTGCATGACACACTCGATTTAGAGGCCAGAATTTGCAGAGAGCTTGACTGAAGCAAATTAAATGAATCAAGTGGGGAAATCTCTTCACTTTAAGCAAGCCCCAGAGAAAACAATGACCCAGCTTCTAATCATCTTTATAAATCCACATCGACATGCTCTAAGCTCGTTCATGGTCAGACAGTACCGTGTGATTACCTGCCGAGGGTGAACAGGGAGCCCAATAAATTTGCTGTTCGCACCCATATGCTCACCAAGGCACCATTTCATTGCTAAAGCCAAGCTATTCATCTCAGAGCCACTGCCATTTTGTTTTCACTTGCGCCTCCAGCTACTTTATATTGCGCACTTACATTAGCATGCAAACTGTTGCATGGCAAGCTTCCATTTACAACACACCTGACATCTCAATTTGCTCAAGGTCCTACATCCAGAGGTTTCTCAGGTTTTTTTTTTTTTTTTAATTCTTTCACCTCAGACATTTGTTAAGAAAACAAGAGAAATAATACCTAAATATGATCAAAATGGTGAATACACTGGGCTGTAGAAATAGCAATGCTATCAGCATGAAAAATCTTTTCCCACGTTTGTAATTATTTTTTTAATCTCATATCTTTATATTTTAATGGGTTTTATAGTGTCTTGTCAGTGAACACCTCTGCGGTTTTATATTTCTTATTGGAGTTGATGGGCTGCAGCATTGCTCCCGTTCACAGAAGGACACCTGCCACTTAAAAAAGCAGCTGGAAGTGCACTATTTCTCTCTGATGCTCATAAAAAGGGAGTGGGGTGGGGTGGGAGTTATTTGTGACAGGACTCATACCATAAAGTTTATGGACAGATGATTTGTTGTACTGTATTTTATCAATGTGAATCCCACTGGCTGCTTGCTCTGGGAGCTTCTGCTTTTTCTTTTATCTTTCTTTTTTCAACAAAGCCACAGAAATGCTTCAGTGGAGTTTTGAGCTGGAAAAGGGATAAGTGCCAAGCCGAGGATCATATAAAGCAAGGCATTGTTGTTTTTGCTTACTCTCATCACATACAGACTTATCAATGTTATAAAATGGCACAAAAATTTATTTAAGTGGATGCTTGGGTGTGTCTGTCTCCATTTGCTTTTGTCCAATAGTCCTGAAAGGAAAAAAAGGGGAAAAAAAGAAAAGGGAAAAAAAGTATGTTCCAACTACTACTACTGCTGCTGCTGCAATTAGTGCTACAACTAACACTAATTACTATTAATACTGCTGCTGATATTAGTGCTACTATTGTCAATTATAATATTATACATTTGTTTTGCTATTATAGTAAAAATATTACTATTACTAATATATTTTATTTCTCTGTTACTAATATGACTGCTTCTAGGGGTTTTACTACTACTACTACTAATGCTTTTACTTACTAACTAGCAAAACTACCAGGAAAGTGCTGGCATAATATTTAAGACATTTCTGTCCAGAGGGTCATAATTTTATGACTTAGCTTTGCTAGACACTTCAGGCCCTGAACCCTCTCTGCTATGACTCTTGTGGTTTACTTGTTTTCAATGATATGCAGCAATTCCAAAATAAAGGAATGATGCATGGGAAAGAATTTTGCATTACTTGTGTATATGACAATAAAAGCTTATTTTATCTTCTAGAACCTTTCCTATTTATCTGTACTAGCACATCTGCTATTACTTCAATTCAAACTAATACTGTCATATAACTTGTGTTTCTGCTTGATACTAATACTGAAATACATTCTAATTATTACTATACTGTATAATGGAACTACTGCTGCTGCTATTGCTGCTTTAACTACAGTATTAATCTTTTAATACTAGTGATATCTCTATTGCTTCTCCTACTACTGCTAATAATAATAAAAATAATAATATACTATAAAACACAATGTACACAGCAAAACCAAGGCATATAAATATTGCTAGCAATAGCAAGCTACTGCAATATGTTTCTTTTGAACACACGTAAATAAATATTGAATTTCTTTTTACAATTGATACTGAGAGAAGCGAAAAGCTTTAAATAGGAGCTGAGAAAATTGCTTCACTCAAACTCCATTTCTCATTCTGAATTACGTTACTGGGCCACACGAGTCATCTGAATTAAATGGAGCCACAAAACATCATCACAGCATGTCTAAAGAATTAAAGCACCCACATAACACCGTATCATTTCCTGTTTCAGAATTGCAGGGGCTGAACCAGTGCCTTCTCTTTTGATGTGGAGAATCAAGAAGAGCTCATGATGGAAGTGAAGGAACGCAGACCGTACCGCTCTCTAACGGCACGGCGGGACACCGAGCGCCGCTATACCAGCTCTTCGGCCGACAGCGAGGACGGCAAGCTCAAGCCCAAATCCTACAGCTCCAGTGAAACCCTCAAAGCCTTTGAGCAGGACTCCCGAGCAGCGTACGGCACACGCGTCAAAGACGTAGTGCACCATGAAGTCGACGAGTTCAGCAGGCAAGGTAGGGGCTAAAGACAAAATCCTGAGCTTTAAACCAGTTACGATATTTTAAGCAAGCTGGATAGCTTTTTTGCATCTTTAAAAAGGGCATTTCAAAGAGAAAAGATCATGTACTGTTATATATGTAATGGCCATCTAATCGTGTGATCTCATTCAAAGGGTTGTTTACAATTAGCAAGAGAAGATGAAAATAACGTAGATGCTGGCATATATCCATACAATCTGCTTAACAGTCTAATAATTTCACCTTTGCTAGGCCCTACTCGTTAGATCTCTCATGTTTCATGATGAACCCGTGTATCATTTGTACATCCGTATCCATTTTAAATAGTAGAGTCACCTTGGCTTTTAGATCATTTTTTTCTTTTTATTTTCCCACCTCACACCGAAGTAGATATCTGTTACATTCAGCTGTTGACATGAAAAAGCTCCATAAGTAGCAGCAGGTTTTCTGAGATGGGCCCTGCATCCCTGAGATATGCTCTACAAAGGAATCACATTCGTGCAATTAGGGGAGAAAACGCTGTGAAGATTTGGTTTGCTGTTAATTAGATTCACTTTCAGTCATTAAAAAACTGCAGCATCTAAACATAAATAGATAAAAGGCTGCATTGTAGCGCTGCCATTAGCCCAGCATGAGTCTAAAGAGAGAGGCCGGGGTGAATGCCAATGCCAATCTACGGATTTATGACCTTCTAATGCAGGGGTGTCCTTTCTGTGGAGTTTAGCATCATAGCCTATTTAGCGCACCTAATTCTGCTTATCAACTAATTACCAAAAGGCTGAGTTTATAGTGTTAAAAAACAAAGATCTCTCCAGAATGGCGTTTGGTATATGCAAGGGAAAAAACTATTGAGTGGTCAGAAGATTGATTGTGTTTTTTGCAGGTCAGTAGTTCTGGCTTAAGTTTTTATGAATTAACTTGTTCATATGAATATGATAAGGAATGCATTATAGTTTTTATAGTAACAACTTAAACCTGAACTGAATAGAAAAAAACACAATGAAAGATTTTGTTATCAGTGATATGGTGAAGTCTCTTGTGAGGAGGCGCTATTTGATTTTTTTCACAAAATCAGAGGTAAAGCTATAGCTCAGAGTCTTCATTTTAGAGGACAAGCGCGGCTTTTTATTTCGTTTGTTTCTGGTTTTTACTTGAGAAGAAATGAGGCTGGTGAAGAAGCAGCTGTTTATAGCTGTAATAATGTTAGTCATAACAGGGACTAATTAGTTTCATAAATGTGTTAAACGTAACTACTGCATGTACAGATAAAATGTATAATGTGTTATCTTTATGTAGGGAAATTGCTGGGAATTGTGTCAATTGAACAAAATAATACAAATATTTGGTGGTCAGTTTAAGTGCTTTCAATGTAGATCTAATTTCTGTCGTGTTTACCAGAGATATCCCACATACATGCATTTTACTTTTGTGTTCATCTACCTTATAGTTTGAGCTGGTTCTGGCAAGGGTTTGCTAAAACAAGATGGCATGAGGGACTGTAAAGTTTATGATTCATTGTTATACACACAACTGCAATTAGCAGTGTAATTGGCTTCAGTTGATTGTGTTTGATTTTATGCCACTTTTATTATATAGTGTAATAATACACCCAGAGAAAAATATTAACATTGATCAACAGTTTAAGTGAGTCAGCTTTTTAGAACATCATAGAGAAGATACAATATGTAAATACTAATGAATAATAAAGATTTCAAAATATAATTTAAATATATAGTATAATCATGAATTATATATATTATATAAAAAATATGATGCATCTGGTGCTATTCTGTATTAATGCAATAAATGTTGTAAGAAATTTAGTAATTGTGTGCCTGTTAGATTTTAGCCGCATGTTTGCATGGTTAATATAAGGTTCAGATTAGAGAGTTTACAAGGTTTTTTATTTCTTTTTTTACTGCCAGATTAAAGTGCAGGTGTTCTTAAGTGCTGCTGTATAAACAGGAACTTTTTCAAATAAGTCAGATTTAAAATCTCTCCTTGTTTTGCACTCGGACGCTACAGTTCAAGTAGATATTATGTACCCACACAACATAGTTAAAATAAAATGTGGTTGCTAATTAGACATTTTTTTCTTTTTTTTTTTTTTTAGTCAGCAAAGTTTAAATACTCCACATTGAAGTGCTGTAAATGCATTTGCATGGGCACGAAATGTCAAATGTCAACTCTACAGTACTCATTTCTTTATTTTCAATCGAGTTTCACGTTTTGGACGTAATTCTTTTTGTTTATGTTGCATGTTATTGCTTAATTCCGTAAGAGAAGGTAGAGAACAGTGTATTGAACTCAGGGACTAAATCCGCAATTTACATTGTTCTCTTTAATTTGTATTTTTTTTTTAGGAGCAGATTTTTCTCTGCGAGATCTGGCCTTTGGTGAGCCCGTGCCTTCTCGCATAGTGGCGTATCGCTCAGACATGGCAATGCCACACCGTGACTACTCACTCAGTGTAGGCTCAGATGCAGACACCGAGACAGACGGAATCGTGTCCCCAGAGCATGCTGTTCGCCTGTGGGGACGTGGAAACACCAAGTCAGGCCGTAGCTCCTGTCTGTCCAGCAGAGCAAACTCCAACCTGACTCTGACGGACACGGAGCATGAAAACACAGAGAACGGTAAGTGTTCCGCCTCCTCTTTTTACACGCCGGATGCTCCGTGTTCCGCAGTAATGAGCTTTTAAGAAGCCAATTTGGCTCCATTGTAATTTTCCCTTTAGAACTGGTGGCGCTTTGAACCTGGAGCTCTTATGGAAATGAAGAGCCATGCAAAATAATTCACCTTGGCTCTTGGTTATAACAGGCGTTCATAAATGCATCTTTTTATGCCAGCTGCGGAGCGATCATAATTTTTCCTCCCACTTTGCATTTTGATTGAAAAATCTTATAATAGGAATAAATAAAACCTTTTTACCATTTTCTACAAGACAAATCTGCTTGACCAAGTATTATGTCATGTTCACTGATGATATGCTTTTAATTCCAACATGGAATCTCGGTCCTGAATGAAATTCAAAGCTGGTTGGACGGTTCTGCTTTGCGTATTCTGTCTTCTGTGTGCGTTCTCATTGTGCTGGCAGTGACCCCTTAGTCACATGGTTGTGGGGTTTTCTACTTTGGAGCTTCACCGGCTATGGCAACTATGGAACAAATTGGACAAAGGGATGAATCAGCCCCCTTTGTTCCTCATAATTGTTTTCGGATATTTCCATGGACATCCAGCAATGCGTAATGAACCAGTGGCCGACAGCATTTTTTCACAGAAGTTAGCCTAAGGCTCAGGGCTTATTCGAAAGAACACATTTCTACTTTTAAATCTTCTTCTCACCCAAACTGAATGAATTTGTGAATTCAGCTGTCCTGTTTAAGGCACTGTGATTTTGTTGTTGTTGTTTGTAAATATCATCCGTTCTCAGTGATTGGCATTAATGGTTTTGGCTATGTGTGCACTAGGATGTAGCAAAGCTAACAGGTGGCAGGTGCCCCAAATAGCTCCAGCAGCCATGATAGATTTGTCTTGCAGAGGCTCACCACTTCTAAATTACCCTCAAGGGCCCAGTGAGTCTCTTTACTTGCATGGAAGGTCACTGTGCACACAGAACACATCTCCATGAAGCATGTCAAGCGCGGATCCTGATTAGGCAGGCAGACAAGCACAGGGAGACACATGCAATCCAGAAGAAAAGTTGCATAAATGGAGTCAATCAGAAAGGCTTGGTTTCTAATGGGCGGTGTTTGGACATAAGTGATTAGAATAAGTAATGCAGCATCAGTAAGAGGAGGCAATTGATACGATAATGACGGTTGTTATATATGACCTCATCATTCAAAACAAATTGAGTGCTGAAGACTGAGGGCTGAATGTAGGACGAGGTGTTGTGTTTTCTGTCCTAATGAGTACAATTATGTGGACAAGATAGACATCTTACTCTAAAATGGTCATAGATATTAATAAATCTGTTTTCTGAGATAAAGATTTGAATTCATTTCAGAATTTTATCGACTGTGCAGTGAAATAAGACTCCTACAATGACATATATACACTGATCGGGCATAACATTATGACCACCTGCCTAATATTGTGTTGGTCCCCCTTTTGCTGCCAAAACAGTCGTGACCTGTTGAGCATTAACAGCATTAACTTCTTCAGCAGTTTGAGCTACAGAAGCTCGTCTGTTGGATCGGACCACACGGACCAGCCTTCACTCCCCACGTGCATCAGTGAGCCTCGGCCACCCACGACCCTGTCACCGGTTCACCACTGTTCCTTCCTTGGATCACTTTTGATAGATACTGTCTACTGCAGACTGGGAACATCCCACAAGAGCTGCAGTTTTGGAGATGCTCTGACCCAGACGTCTAGCCATCCCAAATTTGCCCTGTGTTCAGACTCACTCAATTTTTCCACCTTCTAACCATCAACTTTGAGGACAGTCCCAAGTGATGGGCAGTCAGGGCCAACAAAGCCCTGTCTGCTGGCCTTAACACTATCAAAAGCACTGACCTACATTTACAACCTAAATTCCAATATTTGTTCCATGAAATTGTATTTATTTATTCCCAACAGTTTATTCTCTTCATTTCGTAGAGTTTCTCTTGGCTGCACTGCTTCCAGTACGTGGATGTGGATGTAAGCTTTTTTGTCCAATCAGATTTCAGCCTCTATGTGCTGCCATGTCAATCTAATCTGCCCAGAGCCTTCAGAATCAGTAGTACTGGCCAATGTACCTTAGACCATATTAGCAATGGGTCTGTTTATTGGTCTGTTTATTTAACCAATCAGATTTCAAATGTTCCTCTGGCCCAGAGTAGCATCAGCATTTTTCTGTCCTGTGATTGGTTGGTCTTTGGGAAACTGTTACAGCCAAGTTTGACTGGCAAAACACGTGTGTAGTGTTCTGCACACATTAATACATCTGAGTTAGACTTTTTTATGCCTACGGAGGAAGAGAAATTTATTTGGTCTCGGACATACTTAAAAATAAATTTTCCAGAAAAAGCTAGACATCCTGAGAAGAGGTCGGCCCGAAACTAGCTAGCATGTCTCAGCCCGGGAAAGCGTTTGTTCACCACTTCCAGACCAGTGAATACGAGCGGTACCACTGGTTTACACACTCTGAGGAGCGGAGCAATTTATGAGTTTGCATCTCTGTTGAGTAGGTTGTATTTTATTAAATCTTTATGTTTTTGTCATGCTTTTAGACAAATATTGATTCTGAACTGCTCCAGATGATGTACGTGGCACAGTAGTGGTTGTAGTGTAGAGGTTTGGAGTTTTATTAACTGGGTTTCTTGCTGTAGAAAAATAGTATTCACCCTCTATATGTGAAATGCCTCTCTCTCTGTAATGCCACGCGCTGTTATGTTATGTTTTTGTGTAGTATTGATGGTTTCTATAATTGCGACGTGATAGTGGTGGTATTAAGAGGTGGATTAAGTCGGGTAAATCCCCACTGAAGGCCCAGGTACCAAATGCATGGCCCGTCACTGCTCACTCTCTCTCTCTCTCTCTCTCTCTCTCTCTCTCTCTCTCTCTCTCTCTCTCTCTCTCTCTCTCTCTATATATATATATATATATATATGTTTATAATTATTGTTATATTTTCGACAAGCTTGTTGTTTATAAGGAATTTTATTGGCATCATTATAGTTGAGAGGTTGCAAGCATTATAACTACTCATCAGTGTGAAAAGAGTGAACATTATACCTCTTTGAACTGTACACAACCTAAACATTCAACATTTTTAGGATTGTCATTCCTTTCCACAGTGATTCCCAAACGCTGACTATATGATGCTAGAGCACATGCTAGACGAGACAGTTTTTTGCATATTATCCCAATAGTTATGAATGTAACCAAAACATCATTACCATTGGGAATACAGTTTTTGAGAAATGTATTATTTCGAGAGACTGAGTGTAACATGGCAAACTTAGAAGCATAGTGAGGATTCAGGGGCAACAAGGTTTATTTCAGATCTTGGCAAACAATGCAATCGCAATCCAATTTCCAAAACAGTAAGTCAGACAAAGGTCAAAACACAATCAGCAATATACAACAAGGAGAAAAGGGTGATACAGCAAAAAATGTTAAAACAGCAGCAGCAAAACATGACAAACAAGGTTCACAACTTCACTCGGTTGCCAGACTTCACAATGAATAGCTAAACAAGAGCCGCATAAACGCTCTAAAAATGTTGCTATTGTGACAGTGCTTTTAAAAGGGGGAAACAGGTTTGCATTTGGAGATGATGCCAATTAAGGTGGTTGTATAAAATGCGATTTTTACCAAATTTGACAGACTGCTAAAGAAAACCATTTGCCTCTTTGTCAGAAGATCATAAGTTTAAAATCCAGTGATGCTATAAACATTTGTAGCCTGGAGTTAAAAAAGCAAAACTGGACACTTTCTTGGTGGGTGCGTCCAGTTGTAATGAGCAACTGGCATCTGAATCAGTGGCATCTGAATCAGTGGCATCTGTGAACTCATCCGAATGTGTAAGGCTGCCTGGTTTGAAAAGACATGCTTGGTTGGATTCACATGACACAGAGAGGAAGCACACATTAGCCCTCACCTTCTTCCTTGTCAGGTATTTTTTGTATGATGTAAAAGAACTGACTAGTGGAAGTGGAATTGGAAATTGGAAAGATGATAATGATTCCTTAATAAGATGAGTACTAGGTACAGCCATGAGTGTGTTTTTGTTTTTAAACACAAATCAATGTTCCCAGGTTACACCTCTCTCACTCTCGCTCTGCACAAAGCTGTTTGTTTCCAGAAAAGCAACCTGTCCAGTGTACTTCTTATTCCACTCGTCCAAGCAGAAGGACTCTTCAAAGTCTAATCAGATGGTGCATAATAACATAAATTTTCTATATGGCAGGTTAATTAAAATCCACTGAGCTGCTCAGCTTTCGCATTCCTTAATCAGAGTACCAACAACAAGACATTTATGTTGTTACTGCATCCACAAGATCTGTCTTTCATCGCAGATGCAACACATCATATGATCTGTGTATATACAGTATTTTCCGGACTATAAGCCGCTACTTTTTTCCCACGTTTTGAACCCTGCGGCTTAAACAACGAAGTGGCTAATTATTGAATTTTTCCTGGGTTTTTCCCGGTTTCACAAACTTCAAGCCAAAAAACTTAACCCCATAACATTAGACCAATGATATTTCCGAACAGAAACGAAAAACGCACCTCACCTGTGTTCTAAGCTGCACGGCATTGGGAGAAAAAACTTCCATCGGGTGATTTTTAAATGCACGACGATGCCAAAAGATAAACTCCCGAGAGAAATAGTTGTGAAAGGAAGGAGGAAGACAGTGAACAATGACTTTCTTGATTGGCTACTGTTTAGATACAAGCCGTTGTAGCGCGTTGAGTCAGGGTGAAGGGATAGCTCGCTTCTAGCATGCTATTCCCAAAATACCGCTATGCTCCTAAAGGAAGCGCAACATATTTCACCCGTTACACTGTGTGTAACGTGTCTTTCGTTTAAGCCTGTGTAAAGTATATTAGTGTAGACAGGTGCAGCTTATTTATGTAAAAAAAAAAAATTGAAAAATTACCGGGTGCGGCTTATATATGGGTGCGCTTAATAGTCTGGAAATTACGGTATGTGTGTGTGTGTGTGTGTGTGTGTGTGTGTGTGTGTGTGTGTGTGTGTGTGTGTATATGTATATATATATATATATATATATATATATATATATATATATATATATATATATATATATATATATATATAATTTTTTTTTTAACCTAAGCTGATTCTTTTTAAAGGCTGTTAGAAGAGGGTTGATATCGGATCTCCGTTTGCATTTGTAAAAATTAATTGCTTCACACAAGCATGTAAATTATGTACAAATATTTTCAGAAGTAAGCGCGTTGTTATTTAGCAATTAGCATCCAATTTCCACAGTACACACTGAACACAGTGTTTACCAAATAAACAAGAGTGATTAAATGCACCACTCGATTGGTTACCATACTCTATTTGTGTAAGAGAGGCGCGTGTATACGTGTCTGTGTATGAGAGAGTGTGTGTATGCCAGTGGTGGACAGTAACGAAGTAAATGTAATCAGCAGTTCCTTTTTATTAATGAGCGGATAAAAACGTAACTGGTCAAACACACAGCAATCCACCAATCAGGGTAGAGGTTAATTTTTTTTTCTTTACCGCTCATTTGCACGTTCGCGTCAATTATTATACCAGGTCACATGGTCGGGACTCGCAGTGTGCACCCACCGCCCGGAGAAGTTCCCACACTCATAAACTCAGAAAGGAGAGGCGGGGGTTGGGTGATGTCACGTCAGTAAGGAGCACTGAACCCAAATTAAAATTATGGATGAATAAAAGGTCTAAACCATCAGAAGTAGGAATGGGCGATACCAATAATTTTCTTTTCAATCTGATACCAAGTACTTTCATCGCCGAAATCGATACTTCTATGAAATATGTATAAAATGTTTGAATTAAAATCTTACTGTTGAAAAAATTTCCATTTGAAATATTTATACTCATATGCAGTGTAATATTCCGCTCCACATATAATACTGTATGGTATAAAGTAAAGCTCTCTGATACGATTCTGCTAAAGAACTCTGAATCAACCAGGAATATGGTGGTTGTCTCTGTGTTACCTCCTTTGCTCTCCTCAGCTGTACTCAGTCATTCTATATAAGGTGTTTTCCTTTTAGATGCTTTGTCATATTTGTGGTATTGCCACAGGTTTTTGACATGTCACATAAATACTTCTTTTTCTTTCAGTCATGATCTTAGCCATGCACTCGAATCTTATTTTAAACCTATACTAAGTGCTTTGAATGAGTGAGCGAACGTTGTATAAATATTCACATACTATACGGCATATTAATATAAAAAAATATCAAACTCACTGGTTAAAAAACAAAACCCAGATAGGATCGATACTCCTATTTGAGAATCGATCCTTTTGATACAATACTAGTATCGAAAATATCGAAAGAAGTAGGGGGAAACATGCAAAAGATAAAGGTGTGTATGTAGCTCTGTATCTATAGCATAGATAGATAGTCTAGTTGGATTGTAGTTAAACTAGTTCTAAAAGTTTGATAACACAATGACGTGTATTTAATTGTGCAATAAATGCATTTAGGGTGATATTTATACATGAAAGGAAGTTCAGAAATGTATTTAAATTTGTGGACTGCTCTGAGAACATGTAATACTCATCCAGTGACGGTAGCTGAAGCAGATGGGGGGACTTTAGGTCATGGCGTGCTTCACCCAGAGCGTTATTCAAGCTAGAAACGCCACTGCCGCTTGGTGGTATCTACTTAGCACTTACAGTATAGCATCAGTTTAACAGCAAGCAGGTGGATGGAAAAAAACTCCTGACTCTAACTTGCCACAGCACCCGTGGCCTTATTTGTGCGATTTTGTTGAAAAGAAGGTTTTGGGCCGAATATAATTTATTAGATATCAATTACTGTTTAACTGATTAATATAATTCTAGTAATAGATTGTGCTAAGAGTAGAGTCTTTTCACATCAACGGAGTTGATTAAGCAAAGAGTCTGGTGATATAACATTATAGCCTTAATAAATCATAGTACTTTGGATACTTAAGTACATTTGAAGGCAAATACTTTTGTACTTTTACTCAAGTGAAAGTTTAGAGGAGCACTTTTACTTTTTTACTTTTACTGAAGTGACATTTTACAGAGTGAATCTCCACTTTTAGTTAATACATGTGTATTTTTGTACTTTGTCCACCTCTGATGTATGCATATATGTAGGGGGTTTGGGTGCGTGTTTATGGAGATGCTCATATCTTGACTTAAGTATTTTGAGGATGTATTTGAATTAAGAGCCCACATATGCACGCTATGGACTAAAGTATTAAGACACAACATTTTACAGCCAAAGTGGTTTCTTACAACATTTCACTCAAATACTCTGTACAATTCATACATCTATGTATATTGTACCACCAATATTACATTATAATTGTATACATGCTGTTTTTTGCACACCTATTCGATTGCTGCTGTTGCTGGTTTGCACAACATTTTGTGTTTATGTTTACAAGTACACTTGTTTACAATTCTCTTTTTTTGCACATTTTTCTGTACAACAGATTATACAGTGGTTATACTGGTCAGTGCTATTCGGTGGCTAAATGACTACAAAAACAATCCAAAATCTAGTGGAACATCTTCCCAGAAGAGTGGAGATTATGATAACAGACACTAAATGAGGAGCAGGATGTTCAAAAATGGATGGACTGATTAACCAGTTACATGTGATTTTTTTGTGCTCGCTCCACAATATTATGAACCAAAGTACTAAAGAGGTGGCACAATGCTGCTAATTTAACCATAATGTATTAAGACAATTTGCAGCCATTTTACACAAATTATTACCTGTTACAGCTCTGAAGCCTAACATCTTTTGGACAAATTGTTTTGCATTTCAGAAAATTACATTCTAATTGCATTCATAATTCAATTAGATTTCTTAAATTATTCTTGAATTTCTAAATGTTTTTAGTTTTATTTATTTTTTTGAGAATTTTGAGATTATGATGGAAACACATACATTATATGAGCAATTATCAGGATTATCTTTTGATTTATGGGCTTGTATTTTAAAAATCATCTTTTATAATTATTATTATTATTATTATTATTATTATTATTATTATTATTATTGGTGTTTTTTAATCTTTTAAAATGAGATTTGTTTCAAAAACAGACCGCAATGAACATACAACATAACTCACAAAACAGTGTGTATTATTTTAACTAGAGCTTTGGATAGACTTTACACACACTAGTTTGTAATTTGGAACGATACACACTGCTCAACTCAAGCTGTTGTTTTAAACTGATGAGTAAAAAGAACGAGGTGGAAAAAAAGCCATTAGTGTTACAAAGCAGCAAATGAATGCCTTAATTAGTTCTTCAAATGCAAAAATGTCACCTGCTTGTATTCACATGCAAAATTCTCATCTCTTTGTTGTATGTATTTAGTAAGTAATAATGGTTATTGCAGGTTTGCTATATAACACTGTTGGCAAAAGAAGCAGGTTTTGCATTAGAGAGGTAGAAAAACTACACAATAATTTATTAAATGTATTTATAATATACAGGCAATTAAGCATTGGATATTGGATATTTTAAAATTATTAATTGTATCAATGATACAAAGTCACAAACATTGATATTTTTTCAATGCTAAATAGCGGGACAGGTGCAGCTTGGGGTTACATTTTCCAAAGATTTACAGTCATAGCTGTCTGTAAACATGAAGCACTATTTGTTGTGTAAATCACTGTTTGCGAATGTAAATATTTAGCGGATGAAAATGAAAACCGGAGAATGCCATCTGGGCGTCTGTTCTTGCGACTTTGCCAGCCATTTTTGCGTCCTCGCTGACCAAACCGGCAGTCGTGAAAGTATGCGAAAGAATTGTTGCGACGAAGAAATCTAGGACACAAAAGCAGTGCTGCCAAAATCAAAAATCGCATGACCACATGTTCCCTGGTGGGTGTTTGCAACACATTGTGTACACATTTGCAACTTACGACGTATGAGTGCACCCGTTATATAGACTGAAAGTTACAACATGTATTAATCACTAGAAGTGACTTGCAGCCTGGGTCAGTTTCTGAGTCTCTGTGATCCTGTAAGCTTGAGTGCTTTATCCTCCAGCCATGTTCCAGAAGACGGGGCTGCTCGAGGCGATACGCTGCCAGCCTCGAACCAACAGCAGAACACTCAGCGTTTTCACTCACTAATCCCCACCTTCATGACCACTCTGCACACGCATTCGTGTCTCGTTATCCTATCACGGTTATCATAGCTCAACCGTATCTGATGAAATCCCCTTTTAGAAAAGAAAAAAAAAGTTAAGCATTTATGTTAGTATTTGCTGTATCTCTTTAGAGCGAGCATGTGAGTGATGTGTGCTCGAATGGAACGGTCTCCACACTGTAAACACTCCGTAATCAATGTAATCTTCATGTGTGGACCGTTTCCATTTCACTCAGTCAGCTGGGAAATCTGAGGTTGCATTGAGCGGCTTGGTTCTTTCAGCACGTTCTTACACCAGAGAGCTACATCAGGAGCGATGTTTGACCTACTGGGGGATGAATCAAGCATGAATTAAAAGTCTTTTACCAGAACTAAATCATTCCAGATAGGCACGCTTGAGTTGTTTAGAGCGGCTTTGTCTGTCAAGCTTTGCATACATTTCTACCTGGAAAATTATCAACTGGCTTCAACTGTTTTGTCCTAAATAAGTAAAAAGCTTACATTTTAGGAAAGAATAAGCAGGTACACAAAATGTGGTCAACTGGCATCCATGCTAATGCAAATATCAATGATTTATTTATAAGGTATTCTAATGATGCCTGTCAAATATGTTGTTTTACTTTCATCTGATAATCATCACGATGCGATGAGAAGTTACTTTTCTTCCTCCTGTGATCTTAAGGAAATTAGGATATGATGCAGAAATGACACTGCAATCCGGGAATAATAATAATAATAATAATAATAAAAACCGCTATTTTCTCAGGTTCTTTCTTATGTACGACATTTTCCCACCCTTTCTCATTCTCACACATTTCCTATTTCAGTCAAAGGCCTAATTATAGGTTCTCATCCTATTTCTGAACGCACGGCGTGAGAAAATGATTTACGAGCACATGAAATCGAGTGTGAGGTGAAAATTAGCGAGGCTTGGGTCTTCTTAAGGGTCGCTTGCATTATTGCAGCGTGATTTAACCTGCACTATCCATTAGCATGTTTCCCACTTGCAGGCTAGGCTCTGATAACGTGCCGATGTAATCGTTCTTTAATGCGCACGCCAGCGAAGCGAGTACCGACGCCTAGAACCGATCAGCAGCATAACGCCGTTGATTAGTGGCTCAGCTCATAGCTATCAGCGCTCGCTGTTTGTGGCTGGCTGTGCAAATTGACAGTAACACCGCAGATGCAGGCGTTCAGCGATGACTTCCGTATGTCTTAAAGGGTGAGAAAGCTAACATAAGAAACACGTTTGATGTCTGTACACAACGTGCCTGACAGAAAGCACATTCCTTTTAGGTTTTCTTTCTATTTTTCCAAATTTTTTTTAAACGAGAACAGTAAAGTAGGTTAATTTTAGCGAACGCCTCTATGCCGTACACCGACTGTGTCAGGTGTCACAACTGAGGCTCAGAACCTGCGGGAAACTTTGAGCCGCTGATAGATTGAGGTTAAGAAAAAAGGCTCAGGGGAAACGATGAGTGTTTTGCTGCGATCATGGAGTGTTCCGAACAAATGCAGATGTGCTTACTGTAATTTTTATCTTAATGGACGAGTAACAGTCTACAAGAGATTTAGGTAATTCTGTTCTTGTAGACAGGGAGTAGAAACTCAGGAGCTGTGCAGAGGTGGTAGCAGATCTACCTTAATGTTTGGCGTTCTGAGATGCTTTTCTGTTTGCCACGATTAAACAGTTACTGTAGTTCAAACCATTTTAACCATTATCCTCTAACCTTTCTCATCCAAAAAGCATTTTTGCCAAATATTCGATCCTCAATGGATGTTTCATACCAAATCATTCTGTATAAACGGTATTAATTGTTGTACATGACAATCCCAGGAGCTTGAATGTTTCTAAAATACCAAGACTAGCTGTCTAGATATGTATGAAATCTCACACTTTGATTAAGTCTGATGTGAACAAATCTCTTGACCACTGGTGGACGAAGATTACAAACCATGTACTTGACTAAAAGTAGAGATTCGCTAGTTAAAATGTAACTCCAGTAAAAGTAAAAGTGCTCCCTTTAAACTTTCACTTGAGTAAAAGCACAAAAGTATTTGCCTTCAAATGTACTTACGTATACAAAGAACTATGATTTATTAAAGCTATAATGTTCCTATCATTATTTTTTTACAAGACTCTACTTAATCAGCTCTGTTTATGTGAAAAGACTCGCATGTTACTCTTAGCACACCAGTCTATTAATAGAACGATATTAATGAGTCAAACACTGATTGATTTCTATTTAAATTATTATGAGCCCAAAACCATTTTTTTTTTTTTTTTTTTTTTTATAGCAAAAAACAATGTGCAAATAAAGTGTTAAGTCAGGATTTCTTCCATCATTTATTCCTCTCAGAATTTTTTGCTTGCTGTTGAACTGACGCTGAACTGTTCAATACTGAGCTCGAGCTCTATTCTGATTGGTCGCTCTCTGCTTGCTATTTAAGTTTTTATCCACTCAACTGATGTTATTTGACTTAGAAATGTAAAGTTGAAGTAAAAGTCTCACCAAATGAAAATACTTCAGTAAAGTCCAGATACGCGAAAAAGCTTCTTAAGTACAATGTAATTCGTTACTGTGCACCACTGCTTGTGATCACCTGATTGGATGCTTGGATAATGGAATTGCATGAGCAGGCATACTTGATAATTTGTATTTGTTTCTTTTAAAAAACAATTTCCTGTCATGTTTGCTTTGCTGTCTCGGTGCAACACACATGCATGAGCATGTCATTTTTAACTTCACTACACGCCTGCTCTTCAGAATTACAATATTACCTTACGAGTGCTTGTAATATGCACTCATGACAGTGCTATCATGCTGTAACAAATCACTTTTATTTACTACTGATCTTGCTGCCGGAACTCTCCATCTGCTTTTCTATCCAAATTGAATAAGAGCTACAGATGGCTTTGCACTGGTCTCATCCATTTGGTGTTTAGCAAGCGTGCATTCTCTTTACTTTGTGTAGTCCCGTGCACTGTGGTACATTATTGTGTGTGACACCATTGTCTTGCGGAAACAACATTTCTTTGTTTCTATTGATGAATGACAATAAAACCCAGTAGACTTTAGATCACCTGTCACCAATTAGTTCTTACTTTGCACACCATGAGGAAAGACACTTGATATGGGAAGACGAGATCATTTCTGTTGTTCTAGAAGATCTTTGAAAATGCAGGTATTTGTCACGAGAAGCCGCTATTCCTCCTTGGCATCCACACCCACCTGAAGCGTTTGATATTTCGAGTGATGCTTTTGAAGTTTGCTCCATATTTGGAGCGTTGCATTCCCCCCCGTCGCTCTCTCCTCATCCTTTGAACTCGTTCCCCTGAGCCTTTGCGACTATTAGGAGTCCGTGGTGCGAAAGTTAGAGAAGTAGATTCAGCGTGCCATGTTGTACAGCTGCACACAGGGATGGGGTTACAGGAACCTGACCTTGGAGCAGCGAAGAGACGAGATGGAAGGAGCGACCATTTTGCATAGATGAGTTTTCCATCAAACGCACTGATTGAGGAAATTGATTTCAGCAGATCTCGTGGAGGACCGTGGCTGCTTGTGCCAATTCTCAATCTGCATGAAATGAGTTGCGCGACCTTCTTTCTGAGCGACCATAAAACTGAGCTGGCCATGTTTCCAGCGTGATAGGGAAACTAGAGATGCTGCGCCGTTGCACATTTCTTTATTATATTGCCAAAAAAAGTTTATTCCCTACATGTCTGCTTCATATTATATACTATTAGAGTTTCCTTACATTTTTTTTTCTTCTCTTCAATTCACCAGACTAAATTTAGCTGATAGATGTGAAATACGATCAGGCACTAAATGAAGCCATGGCCATTGCTTCGATTAGTAGATTAGGTTGTATTGTGGGTAACATGAGGCCTTTTAATGTTTCCTCTCAAAAGGTAGCTGGTATTATTTTTGGAATCTTAGAAGTAATTGTGTTTTTTTAGAAGGATGTTATTTACCTCAGTTTCCCTGTGGGCACACGTTGTGAACTACACAATACCACATTTCAGCTTTTGGCACCAACAGCTCTGAGGCAAGGCTTCTCTTGTTTAATTATAGACATTGCTTTTTTTATATGCAGTTCTTAAGTGGTATTTGTCTGGGAAATTTGATATCCTGAAGCCTTTTTTTTTTTTACTCTGAACAAAAATAGTGCATTATAGTACATTCCTAAATTCTACTGGAAGTATAATAAGTACATTTATATTTAGTTGGTGCATAGGAAGTACATTTATATTTTGAATATTTAGAGGTTATTATTATCAGTATACTTTTCTTATGTTATTTTTGCTATAGTAACAACTTACTCATATGCTACATCCACATTAATTCGAATATATTTGTAAGAACATTTTGGCTTTCTATCCACAATGTGTTGGCATCTAGCTATTACAGAGCTCTTACAAGTGGATAAATGGATATAACTTCAAGTTCAAGTTCATTTATTTCTATAGCGCTTTTCACAATGGACATTGTCTCAAAGCAGCTTTACAGGACTTAAAGATTATTATGATTGTCCCTGATAAATGCCATTTCCCTTTTGTTTCCCTTTTTGTGTATACTGTAGATATAAGTATACACTACAACAAGGTATAACTGATTACAGGAAATAACTGTTTTAGATGTTCTACATCATTTACTATAACATTAAATGGTTAAAGTGCATAATCTGTTCATAAGTTTAAAGTTTAGGAAAAATTGTTATGGAATATAAGCGAATGAACAAATGAACAAATGAATAATATGTTAAACTAAACAAGTAAAATAAATCAGAAAGTTGATCTATCTGGAAAAATAGGTAGGTAGGTAGACAAATTTATACTGAGATATGTACCTTGTATGTACAATGGTACAAAAAGTATACAAATAATATACAGATAGTTTACTAGATAGATCTAGGATATGTTATGAAGTTATTACAGTTACACTTGCATTTAGGGTATTACATTAGTGTATTAGTAATAAATTAGGACAAACTAATATTATGGTTTTAAAGAAAAATGTTTTTAGTAGCTTCATCCTGCTTTTAAAAACTGTTATAAAATGGCCACGATAGTCGTTCAAGTTCAAATCTGATTCCTCACTGAGGAGTGAAAGAAAATCAGAAAATCTTGTCACGCTTACACCCAGGCCTGGGCATTTCTTCTGTGCAGCCACCAGAGAACTGCTGACTTTGGTTTCAATTAATCACGCTTATGTTCTGCCAAGCCTCTCCCCCCCACCCCCCCAAAACCCAAACCCCCCCACCTCCAACACCCCCTTTTTTTGTGTACCTGACATGCTTTTATTTATTTGCTGGCTGGTTTTTGGCTGCGGTAGTTCTTCAGATGGAGGATTAGTTGAGTTAGCTCAGGCTTATTTGAAAGCTTATTATTATGGATTTGAAAGATTTTATGAACAATGCAGGTCTGCTATAATAGCTACCCTCCAGAACCCTCCAGAAGGGTCTGGACCTGAATATGTGCTGCCACCACAGACACACACACACACACACACACACACACACACACACACACACACACACACTATAAAACCATATTAAACTGCACTATAGCCACCACCATTTGCCCGAGAAAAAAATAATAGTTTACCCAGCTATGAACCTGAAATATAACTCTATCTATTATTAGTCTTTTGGCAGTCTGTTGCTAGGTGCAAAGCAGTCCTGACTCTGCATATGTACTTATTATATCTCTGCAATTATGCAGAGTACAATACGGAGCTTTGCACGATTTCCTCTGTTAAACACATTTGATTTTGCACTTCATAGGTTAGCATATTTTAGTTTCAAATGAGATTTTGCAAGGATGATTGCACACGTTTCTTTTTTTTAAGCTTGAAAAACCACATCTGTATCCAGGATATTATTAGCCGCAAGAAAATCTTTGTCCATCATCCGGCTAATGCGCTCCTGCAAAATGACGGACATGCATCCGTTTTCAAAATTACCGTAATTACATTTTATCAGGGCGAAATCAAAATCTGTGTCATCCAGCTTTTGTGCATGTGTCATTATGCATGACAAATACAGTCTTTCACTTTATGGTAGTGGATATGAAACATTAGGTGGGCCTGCAGAATCAAATATCAAAAACGGTGCAATATTTGGAATGAAGATGAATTAGGCATTAGAGTGAACGGAGTGCGTGTTTACAGCAGATCCCACACAGAAGTCCTCTTTGCTTCTGGTATTATTGAATTGCCTCGGCTTAAAGCAGCTCTTTGCCTTTGGCTATAGAGAATAGCTCCACTTTCATTAGAGTATAATTGCTACAGGTAGCATAAATAGATAAGCTATGGACTGGTGGCTCTTTTTTCTGTTTTGTGGTACTTTGTTCTATCTAAACTTCCTGTCACATTCACCTTGTGAACCCCACAGAGACTCGTGTGATACCGATTGATGGAGACTATAAATCCAGTCAGGAAAAAAGCATTTTGCAGATGCTAACATCAAGTAAACTTTGTGTGCTTTGTGTGTAGTAAAAAGCATAAATTCTATTTGCAAGTAACACTGCCTAGTATTTATAATTGTAAGGATCTCATGGTTCCATTAGCTTTTTTATTTGATGAACTTTGAGTGGAAATGAATGCAAATGTAAACCCACCAAGTATAAAAGACAACATTAGAATAATAAAAGTGTGATAATGAATGGCAAATCAGAAGAGAAGTAGTGAGCTTTGTTAGTCCCCCCTTTTGCCCATCTATCTCCCAGGATGATACAAAGTAGCTCTTTTTTAAAGTAAATGCAGTAATGATGAGGAATGTATTGGGCCTCTACAAATGAAAGGAACAGGTTTGAGAGGAACCATGATTAATGAGTTAGCTCAGTTCAGAAATGATCGCCAAATGCTTATAGCATTGTCAAGTGAGCTAATCTCTAGGCACACACTTGCATATGATGTTTTTGGATGTGGTATATCGTTCATTTAAACTTGGAAACCCGAATCTGGTCCAGCATGCCAATGCCCCTGTGAGCAAAGTGAGCTCCATGAAGATATGGATAAATGGTTTAGAGAGGAAGATCTTGAGTGGCCTGCTATAGAGCTCTGATCTCAACTTGACTGAACACTTTAGGGATCAATTGAAAAACTGACTGCACCCCAGGTCTCTTCACCCTACATCAGTACCTGACTTCACTAACACCCTTTTGGCTGTTGAACACAAATCTTCATGAGCACACTCCAAAATCTAGTGGAACAGCTTCCCAGAAGAGTGAATTATAAGAGCTAATTGCTCAAAAAACACATCCGTACTTATAGCCAAGTGTTTGCAAACTTTTGGCAAAATAGTGTATATGTGAAGACTCACATTATTATAAGAATGCTGCCAATTTATTACTGCTAAGTTTTATTTTACATTTTAGTTTCAGTGCAGTTAGCATAGAATAGCGTGGATTAGCATGGAGCATTAGAATGCAAGTATTTAGAACTAGGAAACAGGTTGAGAAGAACCTGGAGAGGTGGAGGTATGTGCTGGAAGGAAGGGAATGAAGGTCAGTAGGAGTAAGACAGAGTAAATGTGTGTGAATGAGAGGGAGGGCAGTGGAGTGGTGCAGTTGCAGGGAGAAGAGGTGGTGAAGGTGGAGGTGTTCAGGTACCTGCGGTCAACAGTGCAAAGTAATGGAGAGTGTGTTCGAGAAGTGAAGAAAAGAATGCAGGCAGGGTGGAGTGAGTGGAGAAGAGTGGCAGGAGTGATTTGTGATAGAAGAGTATCTGCAAAAGTGAAAGGGAAAGTTTATAGGACTGTGGTGAGTCCTGCAGTGTTGTATGGTTCAGAGACAGTGGCATTGAGTAAAAGTAAAAATATAAATTGTTTTAAAACAAAAATGTAACAACTTATAATCAGGGAGTGTGAAAAAGTTGAAACTTTTTGTTCCTTGTCCAATATTTGAAAGGCAGGAAAGTGTAAATTTAGCTTGCAACGTATAAGAGACATCTGCCGCAGTGATGGAGGCTCTTTATACATTCCCTCCATATATTTTTCGCCATTCTCCCCCAGAGGACAAAAAGTAGCATCATTGCCTTTTGGAAAGTAGCCTCATCTCTCAGCTGTATGGATTGCTCAGTTTTTACTGGTTGCACATGAGCTGTGCCAGCGGCCTGTCCTAAGTGAAGAAAGCTGCGAAAAAAGCAGCCTTTGCCTCTTTTCCATTATCACTCAGAGACACGGCAGCTTTTGTGCTGACTAGTAAAGATGGCTTTGCCTAAGCCTCATCAACAAATGCCTGATAAGGAATAAACGAACTGGCAGAACTATCTGTAATGATTCAGCGCAGTAGCTCTCATTAGCAGCGAACCCGATGCGAATTGCGTATAAATCAAAAGCAAGCCTTTAAGACAAGGTGCGTTGGGTGAGATTACAGATTCTGTTACTGCCATGAATCCTGTTATCATACCCCCCAACACACACACACCATTTCTGTTTGAAGACCATGACACAAAATGTGTCACTGCCCGAATGTAGTGAATTTTGGTATTTGTACTGGAGCATAATATCTATCTAAAAGATAGCCGTAGGCAAAAACAAAACTATACAAAAGGAAGGTCCTTATTATCTCCGTTCACTGATAGTAAACCTTTATCAGTCGCTTATGCAGTTAAAACGACCTCATTTTTCTCATGGAGTAAGGCTGATAATATAGGTTGAATAGTTATTGTTGTAATTTGTTGGCACAAAGCGACGCGAAAAGGGCTTCTTGTTGCTTTTGTGATAGACTCGGCACAAATATACAATGACTGGATCAATAGCCTCTCCCTGATGGTGGCTTAACCAGCTGCAGAAGGCTGAGATTGGTCTTGTTATCAGATGCTCAGAGCCAAACACAGATGCTTAGAAAGCAAAGCATGCCTTTGATACATGTGTTGCATTTAATTCCACCTTTACACACCCCCTTGTGCTGAAGTGGTAAATGCACAGCATGATTCAATTAGGTTTTACTAGCACATGGTTTATACATAGAAAACTTTTCTTCTCTCAGCAAGGTGGGACTTTGATGGGAAGTGTGCAGCCATCATTCAGGGAGTGTTTTAGGATTTGATTAAGCTAAAGGATACTGGGATGCTCACTCGGCGCTGCCCCAGGCTAACCACGTTCAGCTCCTGTTATGCTGCTTCACTTCAGTTCCTCTCAAATACCTTGAGTAAATTTTTATCCTTGTAAATTCTCAACTTGGGCTTTTGTGTTATTTCAGAGCAAATTCGCATGTGGCGTGTGAGCGGCCAAGGAGCAACGGAAGAAACGTTGGGAGGGAAAAGTCGATAATTATGCGTTATTTGCATTATTGTGATCTCTGGGGTTCGGATCTCTGCTCCTGTGGCAGCTGACAGCAGAGGAAGGAATGATGCGTGCTTTGAATTGATTAACGCGGCCCGGCCCCTGCGCTGTTGTGCGGAGTGGGCGTGAAGGCGATTAGAGGCTTGTTTTTAGGGCACTCGCCGAGAGACAAGAGACACTCTTTCAACACGAGGGGGAGGAGAAGTACTCCCACACGGAACAGAGCCAGTGCTAAGACACTGCTATCATACACAGAGAAGACAGAGACACAAAACAAAGAGGATAGGGCTTCAACAGTGTAAAGAATTCACCACAACGTAATAGCAAAACGGAATATCATGGTTTGTGGGAGATCAGGAAATGAGCGTATAGCTTCCCATTTTCATAGACATGGTATATTGAATTATACTTTCATGTATAGAATAAAGAGTATGTGTTATAACATTGTTAGTAATTCACTGCCCAACAATGTTACTCAAAATAACAAGTATTGGATGAGCAAATATATTTTTTGCAGTTTTATTCTTCTGTTCAATTTAATTTATATCAAAACTTGAAAACTTCTGAACTTAAATATTGTCAGAGAATATGAGTCCTATACATTTATTTCACATTATAATAAAATATACTATGATGTAATATATTTTGATATATATAATGTACTGTACTATATTGCAATGGAATAGAATGTTATTTTTATTTTATTTGTATTTTTATGTCACTTAATATTTTCAGCAGAACATATGGGCACAATTAAAAGACACAAATAATAGATAAATATTTTAGGGAAAGAGAGAGAGAGAGAGAGAGAGAGATGGGGGAGAGGGCGAATGGAAGATGTGACGGTGCTCTTCTGATCCTATAACAAAGTGAGCTCCTGAACCTGATGTTTGAATGGTCTATCTCAGAAGGGATTTGTGCTCGTGTCAGCTTGGTCCTGTCAGGCGAGCTGAGTGTAAACATGAATAGATGACATGCAGAGAGATCAGACGATCACACAGTTTGATTTAAAGCTTGACAGTGAGGGACTTTATCACACTAGATGACATAACTGACCTGGAATACTCTGTGAGCTGAAATATCACAGCCTGTGATATTTGCCTATGCATAATGTTATAATTTGTATTGGATTATCATTCCACACTGGGGCGTGTTAACCATTTGATTTTTTTTTTATGATTTCCTGTCAGTTTCACTGGTGTGAAGTTTCACATTGTACTGATTCTTATTGAATAACCTTTTCACAAATTCCCATAAGGGTTTTGCATTCGATTTGCCCTCGTCCTATGTGTTGGAATTGTTGTCTCATCATCTCTTCGTCTCTGTTTTGTTTCTTGGTGCCGTGTCGGTTCCAAACCACACGACATTTGGCAGTTTCGCGGCCTGGTTTTTAGCACCCTGGCATAAAAAGTAAGCCCCGATTCGGAACTCTTTTGATTTGAGTCAGGACTTCAAAAAAAGAGCTGCCACTGTTAGGCCAAGCAGATGGAGCCTTTCAGCTCAATGATGCACCAATGGCACGCAGAAAAAATAGGACTGGCAGAAGGAGGGATGAGAAAGAGATTGTGGAAAGGCAGGAAATCTACAGAAGACTGGCAGGAAAAGTCTGTTTTATCAGTTTGCTTACTCTTATTTATCCCAGTAGCGTGAGTTCATTAATACAGACTGTTTAGATTTCAGCATGCTGTTTTTTTGAATGAACAAATATACTGTCGTTTATCACTAGACCAGGAAAGTTGAATTACCTAGTCTGCTAGATTCTTTTCTTAGAGATTCTAGTCTGGCTTCTAAAACCTAGAGCTTGGAAGTAGAAACTAACACAGGAGGCAGGATATGTCTGGCTGTGGGGTGAGAAAAAGCAATCGCTGCTCCTCATTTCTTTAATTGCAGTATTTCAATTTAAGTCCTTGCTTCACATCATCACCTTTTAGCTCCTCATGAAAAGGTGCACAGAAAGAGAACAAGGACAGAGGAATTGAGTGCCAATAAGAAATCCTCACTCACTGAAGCACAGCATGTATTATGCTGTCTGTAGGGCGGATCGTCATCTAGATAAGACTGATTAAACACCGAATTAACTATCATCTTTGTTTCACATGTACATCACATGTCGATGATGTCTGAAGGCTAGTCAGTGCTTTATTTAGAAGGTTTCAAGTTCAAATCCCACACTACCATGTTGCCACTGTTTGGCCCTGGAGCAAGGGTCCTAACAGCTGTAAATGTTAAATAAGTGTTTAATTTCTACCTGAGGTTTTTAGTGGTGGTGGAGGTGGGTTGGGGAAATATTTGGGGTCCTTCAGGGACTGGGCAGATTGGTGGAACTTTTATGTTCTGTGCTCATCACACACTATTATAATAAAGACATCTCTGTAGGAAGTCAATCTGGAAAGAACCTGTTCTTTGCTTTGTTCAAGTCCGTTTAAAGAATTGATGCCTACATAAAGATGCCAGACTAATTGATTTCCTGGAGCAATGCTAATAGCAGCTCTTCTTTTCAGAGATTATTAATTCAGAGATGAATTAGTAACCACATACCCGCTGATGTCCTTAGCAACTCATATCCATGAGTGTCTTATATTCAAACATGCAGAAACTGTAAGCAATATATTTTATAGTAAGAAAAAAGTTAATTGGTAGTGGTGATACATTGAGTATTAATCGAATGACATACACTGATCCACTGATGTTAGTAAATCGTAGCATCCATGGTTTGCATTAGTATATTCTGTTTATTTGTTTTGTAATGTATTAGATTTACAGCAGTCAAACGATCAGTATTTTTGGTATAATTTCAATAAAATTGTGCAGGAATATTCATATGCATTGCAAACATTTTGCATCTCTTTCAGTTTTAAATAATTAATTCATCTTCATCTTCAGTTCGCTATTAGTCGATCACTTGTTTTAAATTATATATTATTGAATAATTTGTTGAGTTTTGCATTAGCAGTAGACAGATGATGTAATAAAGTGGTTTTTGGTAGTGAACTAAGTAGAGTTTTAGTCCCTAACACTGCTTTCTACCTGCGCTTCCGATCACTCAGAATATCTCGCTGTATTAAAGATACTGTATATTGCAGAAATTTCCTCAGTTGTAGCCCCGGTGTGGTTTTTGAAGAATACTCACTGATGGATAATTAGTGTCATTTCTTGAAGATTCCTGTCAGAAAATGCAAGCAGTACTAATTTATTCGCTTGCAGGAAAAGGTTCTATTGCTAACTGAATACTAGGTAGGTCATACTGTATAACTCTTTTGTGCTCCACTGTTTGAGAGCTATGCACCCAGGCCTGTCTCAAACTAAGCTTTTACATTTATGTTGTTATATGATATATCATTATAGAAAGTTTCATTATTATTATTATTTTTTTTGCTTATGTTTATGTCTATAAAAGCCAGTGTTGGAGAACTCACCATTTGTTCTGGTCTTTCTCATATATTATACTGCCACTCTGATATTGCAATATTGATTGCTTGCTGTTAGATGGCTTTGTCAGAGTGAATTTATGACTTTTCCAATGATGTTCTATTTGGAAAGCCATTTCCAAACTTCCTTCTAATATGTGTGTGGTCTCTGGTCTTGACATACGGGCCATGAGGGAGCGAGCGAAAATGCTTCGACTAGGAACGAGAATAAGAAGCTCCATTGTTTAGGGTCTGCACGAGATACGTGCCGGTGATTAGCCTCGATGTTTCAGTTCGAGACGATTTAAGGCCAACATTAAATGGTAATGCAATGTGTATTGACGCAAAGAAGCACATTATTTGCTAAACCTAATGGCCTGATATCACTGATTCATTCCGGACTTTTGAGCAAAAGCCACATAGGAACAGGGTGAATGGGATCTATAAAAGAAAAGTGTTTTATGGTGTAATTTTCACTCATGAGCCAAGCACAGCCTGGGTACTGCCTTCTGTTCAGAGTCTGCTGTGCGAGACAGATGTTGTTGTCGTCACACAGGACATTTTAGCACTTTCATGGCACGACCCTGTGAGACTAAATCCAAAGCCAGAAGAGCTAGCTTGGAGCTGATGGAGAGGGCTGTGTCGCCCTTAATCTCACACAGGACTGCTGCTCAGCAAGTTTAGCAGAAAAAAGCAGGCTTGACAGCTCTGAAATTTGGGAAAGGTTTCAGGGATCTGACACAGTGGGGCAACTATTAAAGTTCAATAAACTGGGGTATGTACATAGCACAGATTCTTTTTATGGTAGAGGCTTCTGGTGTACAATGTTCCTTCATATTTAATTAGCCTCAAAGAAACTTTATTATAAATAAATAGCTTTCATTTTAGTGGAATGTTAACATTTCTAATGAGTAATTCAAAACATTCTGTATTTGGGCAAACTTGGGACTGAAAATGATCCAGACAGTGTAATTTATTGTATTGTATTGCATTGTATGCCAGGCTGTTAGCTTGTATGCCATGATGTAGCCTACTGCCTCATTCTATAACCATAGCGTACATCTGTAATAACCAAGTACACTGGTAAACATGCTAACATCAATTAAAATGTGCATGATGTTACTAAGATACTTGCAGCTGTAATTAATGGACTAAAAGACAATGGAGGGGATTTAAGTAGATATCAAATTGTTTGTAAATGCACACACACACACACACACACACACACACACACACACACACACACACTTTTTTTTTTATCAATTTTATCAATTTAAAAAAGCAGATTTTTTATTTACCAGCTTCTTGTTCTGATCTTCTTTTTCCTCGTCCTGACTAATTATCTCCACATTATGAAAAATGTCTCCAAAAATCTGACAAGAAAAGAAATATAATATACTTTCCAAATGCTCAATGTGAAAATTTTGAGCCCATTGTGAAAACAATGAACGTGAGACCATTTTATATAAAAATAAGCTCACTGAATTATTTTAATAATGAGATAATGGTGTAGGAATTAAGACAGAAAGTGCAATTTGCCTGCATCTGATAGTCTCAAATGCCATGTTCACATGCCCTTTATACAAAAAAGTGCTACAGTTAAATTTGTTAGGTTTTTTCTTTGTACAATGCATTAGATAGATTGTCAGGCTTTAAAGATATTTGAGAATGTGGATATAATGGTGTAAAAATTGAGTGTGATATAATTATACTTCATGGCACCATGTACAGGAGTGAGACCTGCAAAATCTGAACAAGTCTTGTACCTAGGTAACATTAGCAGTGTAAACTGCTACTCAACTGCAGGGAATGAAGACTCTTGAATGACAAAAGGAATATGTGTAAATCCATCTGCATAGTTTTTACGCATATCATTTGTGTCAGATTTTTAATACAACTACAGTACAGTTTCCTGCTGCTGAGCGCTCATCTCCCTTCGTTGCTCGTCTCCCTTCAGTGTCAGAGGCAGCTCCATAATTGAACAGGCGGGGCAAATTTACAGAGCATTTATACTCAGTTGACCAATAGAGATTAATGGGGAATGTCTTTTTCTAAGATTCATCACACTAAAAATAAAATAGAAAAACAAAACAAAAGAAAGACACCAAAAGCAAATAAATAAATAAATATGTCAGGAAATTTAGGCATAAATCATCATTCAGGAATATTAATTTAGATTTTATTTTTACAGTATTGTATTTTAGAGGAAGGGCAGTGAAGTGGTGCGGTTGCAGGGAGAAGAGGTGGAGAAGGTGGAGGAGTTCAGGTACCTGGGGTCAACAGTGCAAAGTAATGGAGAGTGTGTTAGAGAAGTGAAGAAAAGAGTGCAGGCAGGGTGGAGTGGGTGGAGAAGAGTGGCAGGAGTGATTTGTGATAGAAGGGTATCTGTGAGAGTGAAAGGGAAAGTTTATAGGACTGTGGTGAGACCTGCGATGTTGTATGGTTGAAGAGACAATGGCATTGAGTAAAAGACAGGAGGTGGAGCTGGAGGTAGCAGAGCTGAAGATGTTGAGATTTTCATTGTGTGACGACAATGGACAGGATTAGAAATGAGTTTATTAGAGAAACAGCGCATGTGGAACAAGGTGAGGGAGGTGAGATTGAGATGGTTTGGACATGTGCAGAGGAGGGACATGGGGTATATCGGTAGAAAAATGCTGAGGTTGGAGCCACCAGGAAGGAGGAAAAGAGGAAGATATTGATGGATGTGATGAGGGAAGACATGCAGGTGGTTGGTTTGAAACAGGCAGATGTGGAGAACAGGGTGGTATAGAGACGGATGATCCGCTGTGGCTGAAAGTAGAAGAAGAAGTAGCTTTTAAATACTCTTTTTATATTTTTTATAGTATTAACATTTTGCTTGTAGACTATTATTCTATTACATTTTTTTTTAAGTTACTCAATAAAGCACAAATTAACTACCCAACTAGACAAATGTCAGAACCTTAAGTGTTGTGTGTGTTTTTTAATGAAAGGTGACATCTTTCTGTTTAAGTGTGAGTAATAGGTTGCTAGTGCCATTTCTATTATGTCCTTAATGAAGCCCTTGTGATAAAATGCATTGCTCAAGACTATGTTCATTGTTAGGTTATAGATTATTGTGAAATTTTAGTTCTCCCATCTAATATTTTGACTAGGCTGTAATCACTATAGTTGATTGTGATGCCATATTTGTACAATAATATACAATATTTATTATATTTTTTTTTGTCATATTATAAATGTTATCATGGCATGATCGTGGGTGCTGTTGAATTTTCACAGATTTTCACGTTCAGCAGTTTAAAGCTGCCACTTTTCCTCTCATGCTCATGCATGTTGACTTTCTATTTTCCACTTGTGAGAATAGACGGATAGGACTTTAACAATCCGGATTGAATTCCCAATCTGAATGACTCACATAAGCTTCTGAGGTTGCGTTTGCCCAGCCTTTGGCAATGAATGCTTTGCTAGACCTTGGTTTTACAGCTTTTAATGTTCTGAAGGCAATAACAGCACTTGAAGGCGGTTAATAAGCAGATCTATCATAACACACAGTGCTCGCAAGTTTGTGTAGATGGTATTTATCTGCGCCGCTCCTATGTTTTACATCCAGTGTCCTTGCCAACTTTAAGGTGAGATGCTGAGATATTTGTTTTGTTTTTTTCCTCCCCCCGCTTTGCTTTTCTGCTGCAAACGTGCCATTTTTAGAACACTCCCTGGGCTTAAACATCCTTGAACAAACTGATAATGCTCCTCTTCGGTAGGAAATCACATATCTGTGCCGACTCACATCTGTGTGTGCCTTTGTGAAAAAAAATGTGCCTAGGTATATTTTACAGGAGGCTCTGAAATCTAAGGCCAGATAAACACCTGGCTTTTGTTTATAGAGACGATAGGACAACGAGTAGAGCGCATCAGGGAGTTTTATATTATGTGCAGAACTCAGCAGAGCTGGGAGGGCGAGGGAGTAATGATGCAGTTATTCACGCCGGCAATGCCAGACATAGTGTATTCAGAGACTTCTCATGAAACTTAAGGAGGGTTTAATTATTCATAGTAATAAAGTGCAAACCAATTTCAGGGTTTAGGTGTCAGAAATTAAATCTGTATGCCAACCAGCTTTGATCAGCCATGTTTTTTTCTTTTTGTGGCCATTTCCATACCCACAAGGTGGACCGAATATATTTAGCAGTTAAAATGCAGCACTGAACTCAGTTTTCATGCATATGCAACATGCATTCTTTAGAAAGTCTGCTGAGGCTGAGCTGTGGCGCATCCCGCCTGCAAACCTGCCAGTGAAAATGTATTTTCTGGAGATTTATTATGTGACCCCTGGTTTGCTCAGTAGCTCATTTTTGCTGCTAAAACCAGTTTGCTCACACATACCAGATCATTTTCACTTCTTTGTAGTAATTACACACACAAGAAACACCAGCAGATCAAAGACACCCTGTTGTGAATTTATTTTTGTTTTAGGGGGCCAAGCACCATAGGTGTGTAGGTACCATATTGCAAAATTCTGGGAATTTTCAAGAATGGAAACTTTTCATGAGAATTAACGGGAAATATATGGGAATTAACAATACTGCAGGTTAACCTATAACAGGAAACTTACATGTAGTTAAAAAAAAATCTTACAGGATAATCTTAATTAAAGCAACCCTATTAAATGCCATTTTATTTGAATCTCTACCTTGCACATTCAATGATATTGTGATTTGTGTGTGAATGAGAGGGAGGGCAGTGAAGTGGTGCGGTTGCAGGGAAAAGAGATGATGAAGGTGGAGGAGTTCAGGTACCTGGGGTTAACAGTGCAAAGTAATGGAGAGTGTGTTAGAGAGGTGAAGAAAAGAGTGCAGGCAGGGTGGAGTGGTGGAGAAGAGTGGCAGGAGTGATTTGTGATAGAAGAGTATCTGCAAGAGTGAAAGGGAAAGTTTATAGGACTGTGGTGAGACCTGTGATGTTGTATGGATTAGAGACAGTGGCATTAAGTAAATACTACTACTAATTATTATTCATATTAATATTATTATACTTTCACAGTGAAGTCTAAAGCAACACATATAACACTTTCTCTTGCAAATCTCTCTTGTCCAGTGATGAAATTTGGAACATAGTGTAATGAGAACTACTGTCAAATGAAAAACATGGCCATTTTTCTTTTATTTTTCTTTTATTTTCTTTTAACACTTTTATGTATTGACATCAAATGTAGCATTTATATCTAGCAACAGGGTAATAATGTTAAAACATGACTGTCAGGTTCATTTCTAACATGGAAGTGCTACTGAAAACAGGAAGTAAGGCAATGCATTAGCAACAGATTGACTTTTGCCTTCAAATTTCCTTGGGAACAAGCACTGGAGCATGCACAACAAGCACCCAGTGGCTTCTGATCTTCCTCTGTTGCTAAGGGATAGAGTTCAGTTTGGCCACTGAAATGTTGCTGGCAGCGAAATTTTAAGATTGAAACTGTCAATTTCCAGGCTTCTTTGACATAAGATTATTGATTTCACAGACATTACTGGCAGAATCCTGAACCCAGGCCTTACAGTATTCTACTGCTAAAATTAATAGATTGAGAAACTATTTATCTTGCCATCCTGGAAGACTTCAATGCAACTTCATACAGATTTCCTTACCTACTTGTGGGTGCCTGTCTGAAGGTCTGCAGAGCTGGTTATTGTAATATAAATGCATACAGTGAGAGCGAAGGAGCAGGTCGACCCCCGCTGTTTGTACCAATCGCCTTGGCATTTGTCTCCACGAGTTTGGGCCAGCTTCGTGGGGGAATAGGCAGGTTACAGTCAGGTTGCCATGGTGAATGCAGCACCTCAGCCTACTTGAAAATTAGTGCCTCCTGTTTCTTCACCTTCCCGCATAATTAGGTGATTTCTGAGCAGAACCCGCTTCCTCGCTAACGTGGGTGGCCTGCTGAGTCCAGGATCCGTGGAGCATTGCTGTCGCAACCAGGCTGAAAGGCCACGTCCCAGGAGAGAGACACCGTCTGGAGTGTATAGAGGATGCAAAGCACACCGTTGTGTGTGTGTGTGTGTGTGTGTGTGTGTGTGTGTGTGTGTGTGTGTGTGTGTGTGTGTGTGTGTGTGTAACTTTAGTGTGCTGATGCTGCGGTCTGAGCCAGTTCAGCTTTGACTCCAAACAACGAGTAAAGGGCAAAACAGTCAATTTCAGTCAAACAAAAAGAAGTTTTCTGTTCAGATTTTATCCAAGCTGTGAGTTTTGTGTTTACTGAGCCCACTCCATGGCTCAGTGCCTGTGTAAGTGCAACGGATGAGAATGAATTACGGCAGGCTGGCTTAATTAAGCACAGTCAGCCACAGGCCGACCTTTCTCTGTAAGACAAACGTGCTCTCTTTGCATAGCTGTGCACAGGTATGGAAATGTGGAGCGATCTCTGCTATGTGTGACTTTCAGTCCTTCTTTTAGAGGACGTAGACGAGCAGTTCGGAACCGAGAAACAATGTGTTCATTACTTCAAGCGGTTAAAGAGTTTCGCACAGTTGAACACAAGGTGAAACTTAATCTATGATTGATGGATTTAATCGTAAGGGAAAAGGTTGGCTTACTTGCCTGTCGTACTTGTGACAGGAATTTCGGCATGAATTTGGTCTCTTTTTATGAACATTTTATTTTAATGTGTTCCTTGTGCACGACTGTGACCACTAGGACCTTGCAAAATACAAGCAAATGTCAGTTTGAATTATTTCTTAATTGCCAGGAAGCTGCATATCATGATTTTGAAGCATGTTCTGTGATTGAGCTCTGTTTTAAGGTGGCTAGACCAGGCATGGCTGATGAGACTAGACTGATAGGCTGAGCTCATTACAGTGATGTTAGTTAAGTGCTCGTTTTTCAGCATGTGGGAGAACAACACTGAATGTTAATCGCACTTTATTGGGGCCACCACCGGGATTCAACTCCCCATGACAAAATGAAGTGAAAAGGCAATGAGTCTTAAATGTGGAAATTGAAAGCCATTGCAAGAAGCTGAGGACTGTTGTTTTGTTCAAGCACGAGCAGTAGGCCCATGTAAAGTAGACCACATCAGGTGCTTCTCTTTGTTTAAAGGATTTTAACAGTGTCCTGGTTGTGCTCTTATTCTAGGATCCATTATATTGCAAATTTCTTTCTTTTTTTTGTCTTTGTGCTGTGTTGAATGAAAGAATGGTGTTTGTGTGGCTGTTTGTGTAATAATGCTGCATGTGAGCATTTAGACAACAGACTAATGAGCTAACGTTTATGTAGTGTATTTGATTTTGAGTGCACAGAACTTCAAAAGTAAAAGCTGATTTAGAATTAAGTTACTGAATTGAGAGATAGTAAAATGTAATCTCATGATGTTTGATGGCAAAAAGGGGGGTAGTGGTAGCTCAGTCATTAAGATATTAACTTCTAATTGGAAGGTCAAATCCTTGCTCTACCATGCTGCTGCAGCTGGGCTCTTGAGTTAAGGCCAAAACTACTCAGTTGTATAGATAAGATAATTGTAAGTCGCTCTAAAAAAAAAAAAAGGGCATCTACCCGAATGCTATAAATATAAATGTAATGTGTAAATGTCGGTACAATTCGTTGGAATTAGTTGTTTAATAAAGAAAAAACATTTCAGTCAATATTTATTTTCAAAAGTTTATCAGTACCTCGATTTTCTTTATAAAAACACATTTAGTGCTGTGCAGAAGTCTGTATTTAAACCTACACTGCTATGAGACTGACATTTTTATTTGTGCATCACAACACATTTTATGATAAATGAAATTTGTAAAGATCTATAGGAATGGTTACCAACCTGCTAGGTAAAAATAAAGAACATAAAACAAAACAATTAAGCAAAAAATATAGATCAAATAGATGAATCCTTTATGGTGATGGTTTTTCTTTAATTTTCATGTCTTGAAAAAGTATATGTTGTACCCATGATGTATCAGAGAAGCATGTTGTGTCATTAATCACAGTATATATATTTTTTGTTGTATTTCATGTTCTTGTCCTACTCTGCATCATACTGGGTTTATTTTCCGCATGCAATATATGTGCGCTGTGTTTGTCTACTTTTTTTTTGTTTACTTCTAATCGTAGTCACTATTCATTCAAAATGTTTTCTCGTGACGTTTGCATCTGCAAAAGTCTCTCCGTTTGGTTGAGTGATCAAAAAAGTAAACACCCTCCCTGATTGTTGTTCTTTTTCAAACGGCTGGATACGTTTCCAGCTGTGAGCCCCGTCACTCATTTAAATCCCGCCTCCCGGTGATGGCTTCAGGAGATGGCTTCAGGAGAGTGGGAGAGACACACACATTTTATTCATGCCTCAGATCATTTGCATGCCTTTTTGTGATGAAACTTGTTACATCTGTGTTTGGTTTTAAGTTGTTTCTTGTGTGTTTGTGTCTTTGTGTGTGTGTGTGTATATACACGTATGTGTGTGTGATTCTCAGGTCCTCCTCTGCATTGCTCTTCTGGCTCCTCCTCCCCCGTCGCCTCCCCATACCCGCCCCCTGCCCACGCAGCCAGTGAGAGCCAGGGAAGGTTGCTAGGTAACAGCGGGCCTCGGGCCGACCCCGACTCTGAGTCGGAGGATGAGTTTGGCCCTGCTTCTTCGTTCTTAGTTAAGACCGGCTCAGGGAACGTGAGCGTGTGCGCCCCTGGCTCTGCGGCCGCTGACGGTGAGTGCTTCATACACAGGCTCTGGCAGGACTCACGCCTTTATTTCACTGCGGTTGCATCCCAGTTTTGTGCATTGCTCTTATCTACACTTGTCGTATTGTGTTGTTTGCCACACCGCGGTCCTGGAGGCACAATTTTTTACTCCCGTATGCATGTGTATAGACGGGATGTCAATAGACGTTGACTCAACTTGGCACTTTGTAGCTCAAGATGCCCACCTCAGGCGAAAACACTGCTGTTTTAAGCTGTAGTTTGAGATGAGTCAAGTGTCAATGGGAGATTTTTTTTTTTTTTTGCCTGGGGTTTTTGCGAAGGCCCACAGGGGGAGTGTTTTATATTTTAAGAGCCTCCACTACTTTAGAGTAGCATATTCACCACAAAGAGATGCCAAACACTTTAAAGTAAGCTTCCAGAAAGAAGTACCTGTTACTCCTCGGCTCTCTGAATATGGTTAAACATCTAAAAACTTTTCTTTTGGCCCTGCAATTCTTCAGTTCTTTTGTTTTCATCCTCAATGCTTAGCATTTTATTTCTCCAATCTAAGTTTCCATTCCAATGGTCACCCTTTATTTTAAAACCTATTAGAGTTTCAGAAAAGCTAGTGATTCCATTGTCACACCAATTACTGTAATTCATTGTGTTTTAACATCCATGTGGCTACTCATACTTTTTTTCTGCACAGCAGCATATTAAATCTCACTATGAGAACTTGATTTACTTTAAATGTCTCCTGACAGTTTTTTTCAACAAACAGCTTATTCCTCCGATTGTTCTCGACATATCAGAATGCACGGCTCCTATTGTTGGATCTCTCCTGTTTGGAGCAGTCCTCAGCAGGTCTTGCTTCGTTGCCCTTGTCATGGTAGATTACATCCTGCGTCGTGAATGCTGGCGTGGTCCACAGCAGCTTCACGCTTGAAAGGTTTAGCAATTTGCAGGCGCCTTAAAGTTCACATGTCTTTAGTAGATATTCTAGAGGTTTGTTTTATTTGTTGTTGTTTTTAAAACCTAGGAAATAATCATGATAAGGGAATAATTCGTTGATAACATGAATAAAGCAGGAGGCAGATTGCAACGAGTGTGAAGGAAGGAGGGAATATGGCAGATATAGTTATATTGGATGACAGTTTTTATTTTTGTTTTTTTAGCTGTGATTTCATGCTAATCAGCAATGACAGTATTCTTTTTTTCCCTCTTTAGCGTTTAATATTTGCACTACCCCTTCAAGAGTTGTGAACCCTCCTTGGCCCCTTATCTACTAAATTATGACTAAATATTAAGCGGCATTAATAATAAATAAAACGTCTCACAGCTGTAAGTCTGGCTTCAACATTTTTTGAAAGTTGCATAGTGAAAATTTTGAAATGAGCACCAGAGCGATTAAAAAAAGACAGATAGAAATTTATTTGAGAATGAGGTGCAGGAAATCAGATGGTGTTACATTATAATTAGCTCAACTCTTATCATTTTTTAACTCGAATATAATTTTTTTGTGATCTTTGGTAATATTGTAGATGCAAGCAATGTGCAGTGTCGTGCTCTGATAGCTCTAATTATGTTTGATGTGTGACTCTGCAATTATAAGGTGCTGGACAGTAAATGAAGGTGTGGGTTAGTATTGATAGTACTGATTTGGCTTATGCACATTCTACTTCTATAGTTTCACTTCTATATTTTTGGTTCTGGTTTTCTGAAAGCTGTGTTTATTGCAGAAGGAATCATTAGATCATTAGAACAAGGCATGGCACTGTATGGCTTTGGACCAATGTTATAAAATGACTGTAGACGTGGCCGGATTATCTTCCTTAAAAAAAGGTGCATCGGTCAGTTAATGTTCGGTTCAAAATCTCCTTATAGTCCTTTTGGCTTTGCTACTATCGTGCGGCATAATCGATATTTTTTGTGGAGAACCTCTTCTCGTTATGTCTACAATTATTTTAGAGTACAGCTAGATAAAAGAAAAGTCATAGTTGTGTTGGATGTCTTTATACACAGTTTTCAGAAAAACACACCCTTTTTCTGTTTAAGTTCATTTCATTTTTTGATTTTGAAAGAAACACAATTCGCTTTAAAATTTTCGTCTGTTTTTTTTGATGATAAAAATGGAAAAAAAAAAAAATTGGTTTGTCCTGCTGGATTTTGTAACAGCAATCAAAGAACTATTCATGTTTTCTTTTTTAGGGTTTTTCTTTTCTTTCAAAAATATACTGATAACAAAATACACATTCTGTTTTCTTTACTCGCTTCTTTTTTTTTTTTTTTTTATACTGATGCTCCTGAACAAAAAATAAACAATTAATGTTTATTCTGGATATTTGGTTCTAGGAATCATACAGTAACTGATTGAGTGACTCTGTAGCTTCTGTTGTTGGAATTTAGAATGTGAGAGATGTTGTGATGGTGTATCTTACCAACGTTGTATGTTAAGTTCTATTTGCAAGACCAACGCATCGGAAATAAGACACTGTATTAAATATGATCCAGAGTTATAGGCCAATGTTGGTGTTGGAGTTTGTTGTTAAACCAGAAATAATAATAAAAAAAACAGTGTGTGTATACAGTATATGTATAAAACTTGAACAGTGGCTCTTTTTGATTAGACCAGCACTGAAAGCAAGCACAGTCAGAAGTGGACATGAGAGCGTGAATGACTAAGCACTTGGTCTCTCCCAAAGGCCCTTTAATGCAGTATAACAAAAAATGCTCTAAATAATAGATCGACTTTACCAGTTAACTACCCAAAGGCTTGCACTTGCATCACACTCTGGAGTATTCCAGCCATCTGTCAGCACATTCGATGCCTATGTGTGATTTTTGCTTTTCTCCACAAACAACCCCTGGTCATCTAGCAAACAACTCTGATGAAGTGACTCGCCAGTTGGAAAGTTGGGATTTCGTCTCTTTGACACACGCCTGTGATTTGCATCAGTTCTATAGGTTACCCTTAGGCTGACAGTGAGGGGTAGCACAAACACCAAGGAATCGGCTTCTTTGCCTGCGAGCTATGTGAAGCACCATGCAGCTCTGATTGACTGAAACAAAAGAGCATGCAATAGTGGCTTTAGCATGCTGAAAGTAAGTGTAACGTGACGGAAGATCTTTGTTGTCAAGGATCAGTTGTGTTGCATTTGCTCTGTTGTTGATATAGTAGCGGGCCTGAAGCTGCGTTTTAAGATTTCCCCTGACAGTTCGGTCATCAGGAGTCTTATTCTTTGTATGACCTGCAATAAATGACAAAGATAAATGATAGCTATTCTTTAGAGAGGACTTTGTTATTTTTGTCATTGCTCAGCTGCTATTATTGGCAAATCTGTGCCAGGACAGGAAGCCAATTATGCTATAAAAAAGATATGGCACTGTTTATTCACTTACAGCACCTAATGAGCTGCTAAAGCCAAACCTGCTTACACATTGGCCTTAAAATATCACATATGGATTTTTTTTATATTCATACCTCGAACCTGCTTTCTTCCCCTTTTAAATTAATTTCCCGTATTTTAATGAACAGGTGTCATCACATTCATTTTGAACTGCCATTATGAGCGTTAATCATAGCTCAAGATAGCACGCTGAGTTAATTAGCTCAGTTAATATAGGAACCCTGGCCATATGTTTCTAACCCCTTTCTAATTCACCATCCCTCTTTCTCACACCTTGACACCATGTCAGGAAATGAAACAAGTACATTAGCCGCATTAGTACAGTTCACTGTTTTGACTGCACTCCCTATGCAGGTTAATAGAGCTAAATGATGAAACAAAAAATAGAGCGAGCGGGAATGAACACGAACGGAACGGCGTGCACGTGACACGTGCGAGTCCATGTTCTCACGTCTCCTGTAAAATGATAAGGGAGGCCGGACCCAGCACGGCGTTGCTCGCCGCTGATGTGATTTCGCGTCCATCTTTGGAAATCAGCCCTATTATGTAGTTACAGAAATGTGATCTTGTGCTGAGACGTTGACTAAAAAGGCTTAGCTCAGGGTTTCAGAGTGTTATTTCTCCTGAGGTATTTGGCTACTCGTCTCAAGTGGGTGAGAGAGAATTATACAGGAGCAGCGATAATCTCAGAATCGCGGTATTAGAGCGTCAAGTCTGACTGGTGTGAAAACAAGACGGCGAATAATTCAAACTGAAATGGAACAAACAGCTCAGTTTAGAAGCTTAGAAATTAAAACCCTGCCACAGGGGCTGTAGTACAAGTGTAATTTACTGGTATTCGAACATCAGGCTGACTGTGACATTCTAACTTTGTTCCAGTAATAAGCCATGATGCATGAAATAAAAGTACTGGTTGTACTTTTTTAGATGCATTTACTGCTTCATTTTGTTCATCTACATTAACTTTTAGAGATATCCAGTGCAAAGAGGCAGAAAAAATCTAAATGAGAAAAAAAATCCAGTTCTGAATGCTGGCTAAACTGCATTAAGGCCAAAGAGGTGAACTCACTGAAGCTTGAGCTTCTTTATCCAGCATGTGTTGCACCATGGCCCCTAGGTCTGTGTCTGGGCCCAGATCCTGGAGAGAGTGTTAAAGCAGGGTGTGGAACCCCCGCTGGGCTACTGTTCTCCAGATCTAGAGCTCTGCTTTCAACCACACCATACCGGCGTTTGCATCTTTTAGTATGAGACAGCATGGGGTTTGGCCACAGTGGGCTGCTAATTGAGTATGGTTCTCCTGTGTAAAGGCCAATTCAGCATGCCTTTGCAGCTGACTGGGTAGGAATGAGCGGCGGGAAACGAAGCCGCCGGGTCGTCCTTCATGCCAGCATTTAGATGAGCAGAGCTTGGTTTGGAACTCGCTTTATCACAGGCCTCCTCCCTGTCACCAGAGCAGAGGGAGCAAAAATAGGGTTTAAAGAGGTCACAGTGGAACGAGTTTTCCGCAGGAGATACTTTGATATTAAATTATGGATGTAGGAATACTGAGGTAATGAGTAGCACACGGCAATGGAGAAATTTGAAAAAAAATGTTTTACTACTCAGTATGGTGGCCTGTTCAAGAGACGTTAGACATGAGATTGTGTCTCTTTCTATTCATAGATTTATAAAACAGCAGTGGTGGATGAAGTACACAAACCATATACTTGATTTAATGTAAAGTTACACTCGGTAAAAAATTTACTTCAGTAAATGTACAAAGGTACTTGCCTTTAAAGATAATTTAATATCCAATGTACTATGATTTATTATGGCTATAATGTTCCTATAATCATTTTTGTTACATGACTCTTTGCTTAATCAACTCAGTTTATGTGAAAGGACTTTAATGTTACTCTTAGCACACCAATCTATTAATAGAATGATATTAATGAGTCGAACACTGATTGATATCTGTTACAATTATCAAGAGCCCAAAACCTTCTTTTTAACTACTACTACAAAAAAAAACTTGCAAATAAGGCCAATTCACATAAGTTTCTTCCATCATTTATTCCTCTCAAAATGTTCTGTTTGCTGTTGAACTGACACTGAAATGTCTGTTGGTGATAAATAGATACCACCAAGCGGCAACCAAAACAAGTTCAAAACAAAGCGCCTGCTCCACCCTGATTGGTGGCTTGCTGCATGCTTGAGCAGTTACGTTTTTATCTATTCGTTAATTTAAAGGAATGACTGATTTTGCAAAATGTAGTTGAGTAAAAGGTTATTACAAATAAAAAGTTATTTGACTTTGAAATGTAGTGAAGTTAAAGTAAAAGCCTTCTCAAATGTTAATACTTCATTAAAGTACAAATACAGTAACAAATTTACTTCGTTATTGTCCACCAGTGGCCAACAGGACTATACCAGTGGTAATGCATCTAATAGCATTTCAGCAGTTGCTAGCCCAAATAAGCACACTTTGACTAGGTTTTAATGTAGTCAGTCCTCTTTGATGGTACCATTGGCAACAACAAAAGAGGCAGTCAGAGCCATCTGTGCATTTTACCATCAAATCCATTTTCAGAACCTTTAATGATAACAGGTCATGCATGTTAATCTGGGTTGAGCTTTTCACTCCCGACACGGTTGTGAATGCTTTTGGTAATTGTTACAGATAAAAAGAAGAAAGAATATAAAATAAATACAAAGACCTGTCTCACTATTCCTCCCGAATACGACAGCTTTCACGTGCCCATTTGAAATTTGAGAGCGGTATAGATTCTTTGGTCTCTTTCCGAGCACGCGCACCTTCAGACGCAGGCCTGTGAAGACAGCTTCCTTTCCCTTGTGTCCTTCCTTCTCTTTCTCCACTAATGGTGAGAAACAGTAGTTTGACTGGTGAGCAGAACTGAGAACAGTAGTGTTGAAGCCAGAATTCCCCAGGCTTTGAATTAGGCTCAGGGGAGACATTTTTGCTTGTGCGCTTCACTGTATCTAACATCTGGCAGCTGGAGAAAAAAAATAGAACAGCCACCTCCATCGATGTTGTATCTGAGTAGACAAACACTATTAAGTTGGGGTTTGATGCTCCTGTGCTTAGCTGTAGGGGTTTCAGCAGTGGATTGCTTTTAATGATCTGTCTGGCTGGTGACTGTCTTTTGATTAATTCTGAATCAAATCTCTCACAACTCAGCAGTTTGATCGAGTGTTCAGGGCATGTCATGCCTTGTCAGGTGTGACCGTCGTTGGTGTAGGTTGTTATTTTTGAGCTTCAGGTCGATACACACTGCTCTTGGACGGGGGCTTCATTTTTGCCTCTATATTAACAGTGGAAAGTTGTGATGTGCAGATATGACACCGAATATTGCTGCCAAACTTTATCACAATCGAGGTACCAGCTCAGATAATCAAGCATGAAAGATGTAGCCGAATACTTGACCTCACTGCTCATCAATTATTTATATTCACAAATCAATTCTGCACAAGGTTTGAGGGTTTCGTATCAACCATTGGTTAACTAATGCTGCTGACTGAAGCAACCTGATTTTCCTTAGAGATTGTTTTCAGACCAGTTTAATGGGACTTTGTCGCCTGCAAATATTGAACATGCAATAGGAGTCGCTTCTTTCTTTCTTCCTTTCTTTTTTTTTTTTTTTTTGTTTCCATCCTTCTCTTCCTCCCTTCTTTTGTTTCTACCCATGGAAATATACACAAGATCTACAAGACAAGTTTGATAATACTCATATAAAATCTGTGTAACACGAGTACATTTTGACGATTACCTATGAGGCTCAGCATTGATTTGCACAACGTTGAGTGCTGATACTTTTAAACAATTTTTTCAGATTACTTTTTTATTTATAAGAGTAAAATAAAGTTCCCTCAGAAGCTGGAAAACCTTTGCTCCCATTATTTATACAGTACAGTCATTTTTATGGCAAGCATCAAATATTTTAGACCTGAAGGGCAATGTATGTATTTGTTTAGATACGTAGTTAATTATTTTTTTAAGATGCAATGTTTTATCTAATTTTACTAAGTGAAAATGTCCAAAAGAATATAGTATGCTGCTTTAATAAATAATGATGCATTAATTAATTTAATAGATAATAATAACAATAAATTGTAACCAGTAGCAAATAATAGTGTTATCTAAAATGATTTGTGTAAAAGGCAGATCCCATCATGTACCATAAACAATAGGGCTGAGTGGAACAAGGTCCTTGTTATGCATTATGTTAATAAACGCATAACACTGAAAGCTCTAAAGCATAATGCATCTTCATTTTTGTTATAATGTAATTTGCAGTGTCTTAAATATGCATTATAAGATAAAATGAATGATCATTACAGTCTATTATAGTTTATTATAGTGCCAACCTTCGTAGTGAGTGTTTCCAACAGTGTGGCAGCATCGTGGAACCATGTCACATCACTATGTATGAAGTCTTGGTAACAAAAAATAAATAAAAATGCATAAAGCATCAGAAGAAACCAGGCTTTACCTAAAAAATATTCTGTACTTGACACTGCTGCTTTATGTGATATCTATTTATTAACACAACATAAAAATGTTTTTCATTGCTTACTAACCTTGCCTTGCTTTCTAAACACAATTTCGGTACTTTAGGAGCCGGTTTAACAAAAGCAAAAAATATTAACTTTGTCAAATTGCTAGTGTTCTTGTGAAAACAGTGAATGTGATATGCTCAAATTAAATAGACATTATCACTCATAGATTTGGTATTGCCACTTTGGAAACAGTATAAATTCCAGGAGTCAATTTATTCACAATGTACATGCATCATTGCTTCCAATGTAGGCAGGGCAAAAGACAAATGCTTCAATTCAAGTCAAAATAATTGGAAACGAAGTCAACAGAATCATTCACACTGAATTAATCAGTGATTATTAGTGTACACTGATGTAAGAGCAAACTATATTCATTGGGGTCAATATAAATGATAAGGTTCCCGCTTGGATTTTTACCTCAGGAGAAGAAACTAAAAACACTGATGTAGACCAGACTAACATGCTGCAGCTTTATTTGTGGTTAAGATGCATTTTAAACCAAAGGAAACAGATTTCAGACATATTTCTGAATATTTCTGAATATGTCACCATGTATTATCTTGGATAGGACATTTTGTGGTAGCATTTTTCTCAGAGCTGCTTCTTTCCTTCCATATCAGCTGCATGACACATTTGTTGTCCCATAATTATGAAACACTTTAATATCCTACAAACTGTCAGCTTGGATAATTAGGTGGAAATTACATTATATCTCAAGAGAATTTTCCCCCCACCTTTATTCCTCTAGGCATAGGAGTTTTAGCAAACAAGAGGGACTGGAGATAATACGCTAAAACATTTTTTATTATTATAAGTTCAAAACTTGGGTCTGATCTCATTTTGGCTTTTTGTACAGTTACCCGGTTTGTCTTAATATCGATCAGTCCATCTACGCGATTTTAACCAATTTTGGTCTGTGGCTGATTTATTTTTTTGCCAAGTCATTGCTTCTTTTGTTGTGATTCTTATTGTCTCAAGGACTTGAATGTGCCTCAGCATTTGTGCTTTTCAATGAAAATAAAGCTCTTATTCTTGAACGCTGCATCAGCTGTTCTTATTTGCCGTCTGCTATTTTAAGAGACCTAAAGGCCATCTCAAGAGCAAATGCATAGTAAAAGCCTGACCAGTGTTGTTGATGGCAAAAAGGTTTACTCTCAGTTGAATCACTTGTATTTGAGGAAATAAACATCCTGTGGGACTGATTGAAAATGTATGGCTTTAAGTTTTATTATCCAGCACTTTAGCTTTGCTGATTACAGCATTGGCATTGCTGGACAGATTTTGAAAAGGTTATGACAAATTTTTTCTCTTCAGGCCATAACATGTGCTACATAAATTTGGGCTTTGGATATTTTCAGCAATAACGTTGCTCTTGCTCAAACATATGTGTTTATTTAATCACCAGCAGACAGATTCCCAGACTTAATAGTATCTGAATTTATATTGAATATCTCACCGCATCAGACATTTATACCTTAAACGTAAGTAAAAAACAACAAGCCTTCTGGTGCAGGAGGAAGTAGCAGCCACTTTCCTTCATCTCTTTCATTCTGTTTTGGTGCCGGCTTCATCAGGGTCATCGTCAGCTTGGCTCGGAAAACCATCAGGCTCTGAGTAATCAGGAGCGTAGGATTGTGCGAACGTGAGTCTTTATGGATCCATCTGTCACTGCTCTCTGACAAACGATCCAAGCCTGCGCCTGAAATGAAGGGGAATAAAAAGCAACTGGGTTTCTGTTGGTGACATATCCCGTAATGATTCTCGACAAAAATTTGCTCATCGCCTGCCATAAAGCATACACTTCCTCATTTTAACAAGGTGATTTATCATAGCGTTAATTAATTAAAGCCGAGGTAACATTCTTGGAATGGTTGATATTCTTCTCACAATCAGGCAACTTCTATAAAATATCTGCTCATGAGGAAAAACGACAGAAACAAACAAACCAAAAATTTGGATAGCTGATGTCTATCAACTCAACTTGCTCAATCTTGTTACCTGCCAATTTTGTTTGCCACATTTATATATATATATATATATATATATATATATATATATATATATATATATATATATATATATATATATATATAACATTAGTGCGGTTAATATGAATTTATATTTATATATATATATTTTATATATATATATATATATATATATATATATATATATATATATATATATATATATATATATAAAATCATATTAACCGCACTAATATTATTAATGTGTGATTAATGCAGCGCTGGTTTATTGTGGACCATTTGTTATTTCAAATGTAAATAAAAAGCTATATAAGGCGATAAACCATTAACACAACACATATTTATTCACAGCATCCTGTCTTTACTCAAATATAAAAAAATTAACTCCAGCGAAAAATATTTTTATTCACATTTGTTTGACTGATGCGTTTTTTTTTTTTTTTTTTTTAAATCAAAGTCTCAAATTAAGAACCAAAATCCACTCTGATGCACACATCCGGCAATTATGACCGTCCGTGTGGAAACATAGCAAAAGTTCCATTTGGTGTCCTGATGATTACCATAATTTAAAACACCATAATTGCTTTAATACATTTACAAGAATATTTTGTCTTCATGCTTTATGTTGATTAGAGTATTAAAAACTTGAAAAGTATTCATTTAAGGAACATTAAGAGCAAAAAAAACGTGATTAAGTTGCAGTTCATCACTCATGAGAAATATTTTAATTGACTGACAGCCCTATTATATATATATATATATATATATATATATATATATATATATATATATATATATATATATATATATATATAAAATATTGTTTTTTTGTTTTAGATTTTGTTTGTACTGTTTGCCTGAATGTGAAGGGGTTTAGCACTCTGAGCAACCTTTCCCAGTTTTTTTATGCATCGTTTAATGGAACAGTGAGCTCAAATATCAGTCGGATGAACTACATTTTGGTCGGCACAATACATCAGCCTTGCCATCGGCAACGTTTTACAGTCACTTTCGACTTTTTGCTTGTAGAGGGCACTTTTGCTAATAGCTGTACTCAGTCTCTATAGATGGCTCAATCATAAAAATGCAAATGTGAACCGGAAAAATGTGCCATGCATTTTGTTAGGATGTTTTCAGATGAGTGTTTGTGTTTGCCTTTGAGTATGTAATTTGTAATTTTTGTTATGTATTTAATTGTATTTTATTTATATAGTGCTTTTAACAGTTGCCATTGTAGCAAGCAGATTTATGGAAATACATTACTGTATCTACATTATACTATACATATACATATACGTTTATTTATTTGTACCTGTAAGTTTGGCCCTAATGAATGAGATAGAGGGAGCAATGGAATGGAGAAACCCTCTGAGATAATAATATGAAGAAGCCTTAAGAGGAACCAGACTCAAAAGAGAACCCATCTTCTGGGTGACACCATTGTAATTTTTTGATGAGGTTATCAACTGTTCACTGATGAGTGCAAAACTGTTCATGGTAATTGGAGTCCTAGGCTATTACACAAACTTCTCATGTTGCTATAGATGCATGGATGGATGCAAAGACTGTAATATAACATAAAGAACTGTTTGCTTCCATCTTGTTCTACACTATCTAAAGTCAGTTAGTTTCCCAAGGCCCATGACATGTAGTGACAGCAGGATACAAAAACAAAAGTTGCAACTCTTGACAAGACTCCTGATGGCAGGCTCTGACCTGTCGGACAACACTTCATAATGGAAGCACATCGGGTGACTCTGGTAATTCAGCATACTTGATAATGACAGCTTGTCAGCAGTGCAGGTAGCTAATGCTAGATGGGTGTTCCAGCTGCCAGCTAGACTGTGATGGTGGAATGTCAACCTGGCATAATGCCATTCACATTGTTTTAGAGAGTGTGCATGTAACATCGGCTGTGAATATGATGCCATGCAACGACGTGCCTTAAATATTTTTGCTCCAATATTCTGTTTAGCACAAATACAATAAAATGAAATAGAATCATGCTGGGTTTCCTTTAACCATAGCCTGAGTCATTGTAGCATACTTTGGTGGATTGTTTAACCAGATTAAACCAATTTTCAATAGCCTTCTTCAAAAAGTCCTACAGTGGAATGTGTATATTTAGTACACTTTTCTGGCCCTGAGCTTCAGAATCTTGAAGGGTAAAATCTGTTGAAATACTCTTAACCTTTTGCCAGTTTATACCGTGGCAGTAATTGACTCATTGTTCATCGTGGCTTGCTGTATCTCATTGCCTCTTTCTGTCAAAAAAAAAAAGGTTGCCACTTCTACCAATGGAACACACCAGACAGTCAGCTTGTGAGACATTCGGTCTGTCTATAGCCAGTAACTGAGTAAACACTGTTACTTCTTAATAAGTAAAATAAATAAGAATAGTAATAAATGCACTACAATTAAAACAAACCATAGCTAAACATAGAGTCTTGCTGTTGATATTGATGATGTAATGATGTACAGCCCCATGTTTTATGGATACATTTTGGAAGTTTATAGACAAAACAGAAGTACACCCACCTACACACTGTTCCATCTAGCACCCTAAACTCTTTTTTGTTTGTGCTTCTGGTATAACCCATAAATGTTATACAACAGAGGATTTCCCTTTCACGAAATGTACCTAGTGGAAATCCTGTATGAAGCCAGAGCCCTTGAGAATACAGTTTTGACTGAGTGTACAGCTCTTTGTGCTATGCTTGCAGGTTATAATGCATTATATAATGCAACCTTATGCTTCCTCTCTTTCCCTTTCTATAAATCTCACCTTAACTCCCTTGTCTCCTTCTCTTCCTTCTCCTGTTTAGAGGGCTCATACCAAAATCATTCGCGCCTGAGGACACCTCCACTCCCCCTCTCCCACTCGCATTCTCCCAGTCAGCACCATGGAACATCTGTGGGCTCACTGAGCCGGAGTAACTACACACCACGCAGTAACGTCAGTCCAGCGCCCACCGACAGTACGGCGGCCCCCGAAGGACCCTCTAGCGCCCCAGACTCTGGAAGCGCCCAGGACAACTGGCTCCTCAACAGCAACATCCCACTGGAGACCAGGTAGGACAGAGGTCTAGGCTTTATGCGAACATGGATAATGTTAAAATAATAATAGAAAGATCATTTACCAAAAGAGCTCCATGATTCATTGTATGCCTGTATGTTATGCACTTTGGCCTGAGTTCGACTTCTTTAGTGTAGATGATTATCTGAATGTATTTTTTTTTTTTCATTTAGATTTTAATGAGCATAATTACAGATGGAAGTACGAAAGACAGCATTTTTCTGTAATCATAATTATAAGTTAAATGCTGTATAATTATAGTTTGTTTACTTTAAAAGAAAGTTGTTCATGTTCTGTGATGCCTGTAAGTTGCAGAACAGTTTTGACAGTGAGGCTTTGCACAATGTCACTCACTCTAAAGGTTGTATGGTGCGCTTTTCCATAATGAACTCCAGGTGGAACAGTGTCTCATCAGGTCACCTATAAAATGGCCTGATCTCAAACTTTTTCTCAGTGCTGCAAAAGGCCATGATTAATCTGTAGCCTGTGAGTTCCACAACTTTGAATGTTATAAAAAGCAAGGGAAACAATGAACTGTAGCATACCGCAGACTCGTATATGGTGAGCAAGACTTGCCAGGTTACAGCACAGAGTCGCTGTTGGCACCAGGTGGTGTGATCTACCCACTGCGATTACGACAACCAGCAAATGTTGATAAAGTTCACAGATGATATTGTTCCTCTTTTGTACATTTTGCATCATCAGTCCATGTATGAGTCCTGCAACGATGAGTCAGTTTGCATGAGATTGAGGACGATTCTAGATAAACATAAGCTTCCTCTGCTTTTACAGCCAAAGGGTCAATTTCACAGATGAATAATGTTTGTACTTATATATAATAATGCATAATGCTTGCTTGGTAAAATGTTCTGGCTTGGCAGAGTGCTGTGTAGGTGTTTAGTGCTGTATAAGTATATGGGGCCAAAATACAAAAGAAAAAAGAAAACACAAATGAACAAAACGAATGTATGCAAACAAACTGTAATGTGGATCATTAGATTAAAATGACAGTTTTGCATTTTCTGTGCATCATTATACTAAACGGCATGTTTCTTTGCAAATACATGCTTTACCTTATGTACATTGGTGCATCTGCACTGGTTGATGCTTCAGTCGAGTGACCTTCAGTAAAAACTCGTGCTCATGTGGCTGTCATTGTCAGGGCAGTGATCTACCATGCATCCAAACCATTCCACAAAAGAAAAGCACTGTTTCCCTTCTGCTTGAAATTTACAGAGCTTGATGTTCTTAAGTATAATGTATAGGTCAGTAGATAATGGATAGGTAATTGCATTCAGACCCCTGCAGGGCAGCTCTCGCTCTCCCTGGGTCCTTGTTTATCTCCGATCAGCTTTTGCTCACGCTGCTTTAGGAGGGTCTTATATGAAACCGATCAGTCAAGTGCATTGAATGCTGATGACTGTCTACACCGTTCTGGCATGCTTCTAATGCATGGAAAATATAAGAGCTATCGGGTTAGGACCGAAAAGAGCTAGTGTTCAGATTATCCACGCACGCACTGAACTTTGATCCATTCAAGCTTCGTGACATACATTCCGAGTTGGTCCAAAAGGTTCATCAATATTTAAGTGGGGAAAAGTAACGTTCTAAAATTCTACAATAATGACAGTGGTTTTATTCATTCATTGCGAAATGTATCCATTCTTTGGACGATTATGTGACCAAGCATTCATTTACTACTGTGAATACTTACATTTCATTTATTAAGATGCTGTCTCCTCGGACACCAACCATGCAAGACCCCCCAAAATCCCTAGACATATTGTGGTTACATCAAACTGTCCCAATGTGACAATGGATTTATGCGTAACAAAAATAAATAAAAAAATGGCAGCTTGAGCAGTTTTGGTATTAAATCAACTGTTAATGTAAATAGTTCATTATAATAAAATATATTTTCAGTGAGCTTATTATTAAGTACTAAGGGCATGTATTAATTCTGTATAACAGCACAGTTCATGTAATTCTGACTGTAAGATCAGCGGTAGGTTTATATTAATGCGATTGTTTTAATACATTATAGTTACTGTATTTACAGTTTATACAGAGGGGCTTGTATAGCAGATGGGCCACATAGTCATGTTGTTTAAGCAATGTAAATCTTTGTTTAAGCTGTTGATGTGGTGACTTTTTTGGACAGTCATTGTGCTGTGCAATGTTTATCAGCACAGCACAGATGAGGTTATAAATATAAGTGGCATAAGACACTTCAGACCATATTAATTAAATGAATTTTGGTGGTAGGTTTTAGTTATAGGTTCCTATATGTGGCCTAACCGATTTGTAATACATTCAGATTATGGTGCTTTTACTTCAGGTTTTTTATATATAATGTTCTATCTTACTACAGTCAAATATCTTTTAACATATACATATGTTATGAATCTACAGATCACCGTTTTCACTCTTCTCCATCTCTACATGATCGTTGCTGTGGCGGTCCACTCAACAGGAAAATGAGTGTTAATTTTAGTTTGCGAAGGGACACTTAACGACATAATGACTGATTAGGCGCTACGGATTTTCCCAAAGTTTAATCTGTAGCAGGTATTCCCAGACGAGAAGAGAACAGATGGTCATGCCAGCCAGCATGCAGGAGAAAAGGAGGTGTTGGGAAAGTGAATAAATCAGCATTATATCAACCCTCCTCATGCACCTTATCCAATCCGTTGGTTAGATAAAGTCTTTTGAAAGAAAATAGAGCCATTACGGAAGGTTCACAGGGACTGGTATACATAGGGCTTTAGTTTTTTGCCTAGAAATGGTGCCTTCTCTCTCTCTCTCTATTTGTCGTTGAAAGTGACAAATAGAGAGAGAGACTCCCACAATGTTATGGCTTAGCTTGGCCTTCCATTGCTCTCTTTTTCTACTTTTTCTATCCACCTACACCCTGGTGGTCAAAGTTTATTTTCGAGCTTGACTCCTTCTCATTAAAAGTTTAGCGATTCTCTCATCGGTTGAACAAATAAACCATAAACAACAAAGTAACACGAAGTGAACAGGAGGGAAACAAGTCTTTTCTCTTGTTGAACTAAAAGGTGTAGAGTTTGTGCTCTGCATGCAAGATGCTTCATTCTTCCATTGCCTCACCTTAGCATTCCCTTATGGAACAGCCGTCTGATGCGGACTCGATTTGGCATTCCTCAGACAAGAGAAAACTTTTTTCTTCCGATGGTTAACATCCATTTTCTTCCTGAAACTTATTAACATTTCGAAATATAACGTAGAACTGCCTGTAAACCGTAATGTGTTTTTTATTGACTTATAAATTTACTTTCTAAAAGGTGAAAAATGTATAACGATAATATATAACACCTTGTTCTTTTTTAACCCCAACCATAAAGGAACCAGAATACTCTAATGTTTATTAGAGAGGAGCAGGACTCTTGCAGAGAAGGGCAAGGGTCATACAATACAAGGTACATGCTTGTGATGGGAAAACACTGTTTGGTTCCAGTACAGGGTATGGGGAGGTTTCACACCAAACAACAAACTCCTAGTTTAGTTCCATAAGGGCTTTAGTTTTGTTTTCTTTACTTTTGTCTCTGTCAGTTTTTTCCCCCCGCCTTTACTTCTGAGGTCACAGGATGATCACATCTGTGTTTCCTTCTTGCATGCATGTCCCTCACTCTCATCCATATATCCATCTCTCTACGTGTAGAAACATAGCAAAGCAGACAATCCTAGAGAGTTTACAGGACAACCTTATAGAGATGGACATACTGGCTACGGCCCGCCGCGACAATGTTTACAGTGACGGGTATGTTGCATGCTCCGACTGCGGCCGGTCTAACTAGTAGGATCTGCTTTGCCATGCTTCCTAGCGCTTACATGCGTGCATTAATCTTGTCTTTTCGATCTGTTCTTTTGTTTAAATGTGAAATTGCACCTTCCAGCTATCCTTTTTTGTTGCATGCACAGAACTAACATGATCAATAATAACAAATAAAATTGCAATTGATTTTTTTAGCACATTAGACTGGTCAAGATTGCATACGATTCATATGTAATTCACCTCTGAGTATCTCTGAGTCAGTGAAGCGGTCTCAATTGTCTCAAACATCTCTTATCGCCTTTGAAGGCCAATGAGATAACCAGAGCACTCATTCGGACCTGAGCATCCTTTATCAAGAGTCTGTCCTGATCTTCAATGGCAAACGAGCTGTCCTCTCCACTTTGTGCCCTGCAATATATATGGATATATATAGCAGCTTTTTCCAAAGACACACCCTCTGGAGGTGAATTAAAAGTCACCGCACGGGTCCATATTAACAAGGGTCCTCCGGGGTCACTCGAGCTATGAATTAAATTACATATCGATTCACAATTGCAGCGTGGCAAACCCTAATGTCAAGACAGTTTTTGAACCTAATGCAGGTTTAAAAGTGGGCAAAGCAAACGAAAAGTCTAAGTGACAGCTTCACTGACTGTACAGACGTGTTCAGTACTGTCTAACATGCGGGGGAAGACACTTAACAAAGGCTGGCCTGAATCATTTGAATACTCCAGGGTTTGTTGCCTTTAATTGCGAACTCCATGCACTGTGTAGTCACTGATTATCCATACATTTTCACATTATAGATAGACTGTCATGTGACATGACGTGCTCTATTATAACACCTGGTATTGATCAATGACAGTCTATTAGACATTATGTATAATGGTCAAATATGCATTAAAAAAGCTGTTGGTGGGCAAAACATTTTATAATGTTATCCCTGATACACCAAAAAAAGGTTATCATTGTCAAAATTTTAAACATTTTGTACTTCTCAGAATATATACAGCACAGTCTGACAAAGTATGTAATGTTATTTGTTTAAACTCATTTCATTCAATTGTCTGTTCACACCAAACACAACACCTAACTCCAAATCACTTTGAATTGTCAAAAGCTGTTGAAAGCGAAAACACAGAATGAGAATTCAAAGTCTGCATATGGTGTTCAGGCCAGCCGTAAACATAAAACATCAACACACGCTTCTTGACCTTTTTCTTTGTGAACTTGTGCAATACAGTATTACTGCGCCCTTTTAGACACTTTCTGTTCAAGCCCGGTGGGAGCTCGCCGCTGTACTGCACCACGTCGCCCGCTTACCCTCTGACCTCCAGCACGGTGTACTCGCCCCCGCCGCGACCTCTGCCTCGCAGCACATTCACCCGCCCCACCTTCAGCCTCAAGAAGCCCTATAAGCACTGCAACTGGAAATGCGCCGCCCTCAGCGCCATTCTCATCTCTGTCACGCTGGTGTTCCTGCTGGCGTACTTCATCGGTAAGTTCGTACGCATCTTATATTTCGCTTTTTAATCCCAGAGCCTTGAAATATGCACCAGTGTATTAATGAGGACTGTTCCAACTTGAGACACGCACTTCTTTTAAATATTTTAATACACATGCATACCAGAGAACATTATGCTGAATGTATTTCATCTTATTAAAGCAGGGATTTTTCTTTTTTTTTAGTCAGTTAAAATTTTATGGTCTTCCAAGAACTTTTTCAGGCAGACATTTTAAATCCAGTTCAGAACCCCACTCTAATTAAGGTTTTCTTTTTAATAAATGGCACCTTTTCCATGGAAGGTATAAGCTCTGTATATGCTCAATAGACTACATTTTCGAATCCTCTAGTCAGAGTCAGTGTCTTATCACGGATCTTTCATGCAGTAGTGAAGTGTTTTGCACACGCTCCCTTGTGCGTCATTTAAGAACCCGACTGTTAGATTCCATGCACATTAAAAAAAATAAAAAGAAGGAATAAGATGCCTTGTTTTCCATCACACCCCAAAATGCAGATTTGTGTCAGACCGAGAGTGTGTTTTACATTCAGTTCTTCTACAAAAGGACTTCATCATATGGCTCACATTAACACGTGTATCTGTTTAGCATATAAATTATTTCATTGTTAAATGCAATCGCAGGAGAGGGGATCTGAAATTTTATGAAGTAGGAAACGAAATGGGGAAAGCAAGTGCAAGGGCACATCAGTGGAATATTTTTTTAGAACAATTTCCCATCATCAGAGAGAAAATAGCTTCTCCTGCTTCATCACTGAGAATAAATATGCATCCTTGCAGAATGATGATTTAAAAAAAACATAATTTCTACTTCCCTCTTCTGGCTAAATGATAGTAAATCATGATCATCTATTTTTTTTTGCTGGGAAATCTGCATAATTATTATTTTTTTTTTCCGATGGCAATTTGCCATTATATTTTTAAATCCAAATGCGAATGTAAAATCCTCAGTTAATAGCAGATGTACTGAATAAAAATAAATAAATCCAGTAAGCATTGACAGGTTAAAGCTGAACATGAAAGTTGTGTGTCTGTGGCCGACTTCGGCTTTGACCCCACCAGGAGCTCGAAGAAGCACAACAGGCTGATGGGCCCTAATTACTTCTTGTAATTACTCAACCCAAAAAATCAAGACCATCTCCCCATGCACTCTTGAGTAAACATGTAGGGAACCTTAGCTCACCCTGAGAATCGAGAAATTCCAATCAAGAACAAGGGGCCACGTTTAATTAAAAGCTGATGAGAAAATATAGTTAATTTCAAGTGCAATTAATTATGGAGGTCTGTAATTGGAAACTCTAACTGTGTTGTCTAATGAACCCAATTAAATCTTCTGACAGATGTTTAGTGTCGTGTGTGTGTGTGTGTGTGTGTGTGTGTGTGTGTTTTTTTTTTTTGTTTTTAACATAGTTCACATGAAGCGGTTTGTTTAAAAATGAGGAGTGTGTGGTTTAAAAAGTCAGGAGGCGTGTGCCATTTTCTCAGCGGTGCCATTAAGAAGGTCATTATGTTCCCCGCATCTGAAGGTCATCAGCTACCCTCTGTGTTCATTTCTGCTCACGCTGGGCTCCCATTCTTTCTTAATGCTGGAACGGGCTCAGTTTGAACTCCCACACACTCACATTTATATTTCAGCTGTGTCTTTAGTTCCTGCTTTTAGTCACCTTGCATCAGTCTCTATTTCCTTGACTGCTTTAAGTTAGTGTTACTGGTTGAAATACTAATTAATCTTTTGAAAGATATGAGGTTACCTTTGATATGCATTAAGTCAACATTGTAGATGTTACGGAAATGTGGGACAGCTTGTTCAGCACCCTGTTTAGCTCAGTTACACTGTATATAGACAAAAGTATTGGGACACCTGGGAACCACTTTTCCAGCCATATGTGTCTTTTTCTCAAACTGTTAATGCACAGCTGTCTTTGGATGCAGTAGCATGGAATTTTCCATTCACTTTAACTAGGAGACCGAAACCTGTTCCAGCATGACAATGCACCTGTGCACAAAGCAAACTCCATGAAGATATTCCTTGCATGGGTTGAAGTAGAAGATCTCCTGCTATTGCGCTCTGACCTCAACCCTGTTGAAAACCTGTGGGATGAATTAGAACTCTGACTGTGCCCCAGGCCTCCTCACCTCCCCTACATTCAGTTTGTAGTTTTCAGTTAAGCCATAATTGAAGAAATTGTACGTCTGATAGATTGCAATACTACTTGGTTACTCTGAAAATAAGTTAGATTACTTTACAAATTACCTTTATTATAATACATAATGAGGCTAAAGGGTTATGTGAAACTTTTATAGATAATTTTTATACAGTTAGTCATCTGTAATGGGTGCCGGCTTCTATGCCAGACTACATACTTCTGTTCTCTTGTAGAAAAATGTATAATAATGCATAGTTATTTAGTTTGAATTCATCCATGTCTTGTCTTCTGTTAGCTCCCTATTACAGGGCTGCTTTGCCAATTTATTTTAAATATTAGCCTATAGCATAATTCAAGTGTAATAGCCTCTTGACTTATTTGATTTTGTTTGAGGTTATGTTATTGTTAATGTCTTCCCACTTCACGAAAATACAAAACGGTCATGAGTCACTCCTGAGATTAAATCAGTCAAAATCGCTGTAAAGATTTGATGCAAAGAAACTTTTCCATTTATTTAAAGAACAAAGTAAGAGTGTACTTGCCAGACATCAACCCTCACAATCACAAAAAAAGAAAAACGAGAGAAATGATTCATTCTTTTCCTTAGATTCACTCTTAGAGAAGAGAATTGCTGAAGTAAATGAGTAGCTGGTAGTTACTGAGTGACTGGCCAGCAGTCCCTGTCACATCTTTTGACTGACTCTATCAGGTTTTGTGCATGTCATTGCTTGTGTGACACAGACCCCCCACAAATCTCATCATCATTAGTAATCAATGAATTAATGAGACTGCTTCTCCCAGTCAGTGGATTTAATTACCTCTAGATAATTACCTCTATCCTTGCAAGTGTGTTCCAGTAATCTTGCCTCTTTTCGCATTTCACCTTTTCTCGCTTTTATATCAGCTGCCAGTGAATTGTTGGCAATCTGGTCCAATAGGGCAAGGCTTCACAGAAAAGTGGCACCGGATTTGCACACTGTCCTCTCCTTCAGGAAAGGTGTCAGAGTCATTAGGACGCTAATGAGAGAACAGAGAACTACCTGCATTTGACACCTCATCAATTTAAGTGTCTAATAGGAGTTAATAAACTCTATGCTTGCTAATGCACTTTGTCTGTTGTATGGAGGACGAGTGATAGTTGGTGGTGGCGTATTCTTATGCCAATTTAGACCCCACCCCAATGGCATTCCTTATCCTTTTTGGTATTTTATGAATGGTTCCTTGTTTTTGGTTCCTCTTTTGTGCTTTTTGGGTTACACTATTTCCCCTTTAGTGCAGGAATGGATGGATGGAGCAAACAACCTGTTAACGGACATGGCATCTTTTACTGGGCCTTGGGAGTAGTTTTCTCCAGTGTTCCACATCCTAATTTGCTGCTTTGGAAAAAAAAAGAAGAGTGCTGGTCCATACCAAAATTTAAATGCGAATGCCATGTAGCCCCACCAGCCACCTGTTATTGCAATGGGCAAGATTTGGGATGGTTTTTCTAGAAAAGCTTGCCAGGAATCAGATCTATTCTAAAGTTTGGATGAACAAAGGGAAATATTTCTTTCATTAGCCACTTTCTGGATTCTGACCAAGCACTCTGCATCTTGCAGATACCAGGAATCTCCTGAGGTAATAATAGTGTAGGTGTATGCTTAGAAGGTTTATTCGGGCAAGTCATTTTCCATTAAGAGTGAAGAGCGGATGAGTGACGGACCCTACATTGGAGTGATTGCTTGGATGTTTGGCACGGCGCACGGGCTCCTGATGCTGTTTGATGTGCTTGTCCAGGACCATCCTCAAGCACTGACTCAGAGGAGAAAAACGGAATAGATTGGAAGAGATGGAAACGGACAGAAAAAAATTAAGAAGGAGGCATGCATGCATGCACTACCCAAACGTGACAAATGGTGCCATCTGTCTCAGTGTGCTCACACCCGCCTCTGCTGTAGCCAATTCCAGCCAATGCAGAGGGACCGGATTGTTTGCATTTATATTGTCTCACAAGGTATTGTTTTGTGCTCATCCATGTTCACTTCAACACAAAAGAGAAACACAGAAATCTGGGCTTGTCGGCAGGAATGCCTAGATGTGTCGGAATATAATCAGCAAAAGGCACTCAGCATTTTTCCAAATAGCTATTGATTCAGTAAATCAGAGCCGAGAGACTTTCCAGGCTCGACGGCAAGCTCTATCAAAGGCCTTATTATTTTAGGAGATCAGATTTTCTTGCACTTTTTGAATAGGAAGATGTAAAGCAGGATGGAGCAGACTAATATGACTGAAATTAATGGATGAGAGGAACTGGGGAGCAAAATGTTGCTGTTCTTTCTTTCTTTCTTTCTTTCTTTCTTTCTTTCTTTCTTTCTTTCTTTCTTTCTTACCAATAGTTTGATCAGCTCAGTGTTGGGGCCTTATAACATACTAGTTTGAAACTCTTTATCAAAAGTGGTCCAAGGAAGGAACAGTGGTGAACCTTGGACAAGGTCATGGACCTTGTCCCTGTTCAAGGCCAAGGCTCATTGATGCACGTGGGAAGCGAAAGCTGACTCGTGTGTTCCTATCAACAGACGAGCTCCTGTAGCTCAATTTGCTGAAGAAGTTAATGCTGTTAATGCTCAATGAGTATGAACTGTTTTGGCAGCAAAAGGGGGACCAACACGATATTAGACAGGTGGTCATAATGTTATGCCTGATCAGTGGCCATAAAGTTATGTCTGGTCGGAGTACATTTACATACATATACATATACATATAAATATACATATACATGTGTGTGTGTGTGTGTGTGTGTGTGTGTGTGTGTGTGTTTGTGTGTGTGTGTGTGTGTGTGTGTGGTCTCGAGAAAAGTTCATTTTGAATAGCTAGTGCTATCATCTCATTAAAATACCTTTCATTTGGATTAATTGCTAATTAAATTTTACTTATATGGGCTACTGCCTTCTGCCTGTTGATGGATAAATATTCTCTAAATGCACAAGACCCTTTTCTCTTTGCAGGTTATTATTACTGTGGTTATACAATACATTATTCATTGTTCTTTTCTGACCTCAAGTATAACCATTGGTCAATTACATACTGTAGGTGTATAATTTAGAATAATGGCAACTAATGAAAATGTTCATGTTGAAATGTTCAATAATGCATTTGCTTTATTGTGAAAAACAACAAATATCCAGGGAAATCATCCAAAATTATTATATTGTTACAATGTGTAAAGAATAACCTGCAACTATACACTTTTCCGTCCAGTCAGAAGCAATGTACTCCTTACACTGTGGTTTTCTTTCCCTTGTACTTGTGTGTGTTTGGAACCACAGAACAGAACACAAATTAAGAGTGAGTTCAGTATTTTAGGAATTACACAAGCTAAGCTTTTTTGCCGAAAATGCTGTGACATGAAAATAAATCAATTTGTGTAGACCCCCTTTCACCTTTTTTTTTTTTTTTTCGAGATAAGATATTTGCTGTCGAGTGAAACCAATACTTGCTCTTTATTCTCGGTGATGTTAAATGAAATGGAAAGCTATTTTTGCTGCTGCACATTGTCGAGAGTGAGAGGATGCAGTACAGGAATGTGCTCGGGCACCTTGTAGTCTTGTACCAATTATATGCTGATGAATGAAATCAGGTTTTGAAATTTACGTGCTAAGAAAGAACACACTAGGGCTTTTTTGGTTCAATACCCAAGCTATAGTCCAAGCTGCATATAAATCTTCTTAGAATGAACTACCTTGGTTGTGTATACCAATCGTAGGAAAGACTTTAATAGTTAATGGTTGTTGCTTGTTTTTAATGCTGACCACGGTGTTCTGGGTTGTGATATTCCCCAGTAAAGCTGGTCATGCCTTTGCTCTTTCTGGTGATCCATCATTGTGCGGCACCCTTTCTTAGTCTTCAGCTCCATGGCTGATCATCCTAGAGGTCACTCCTTTTGTTGATTCCAGGCTTCTCTGTTCTCTTCCTGCTGACTTGATCATTTCCTTGTCTCGTTTTGCCCTGGGGAGTGTGTTGGGGTGGGGGGGAGTTATTAGTAAGGTAATTGGGATGAGAAGAATAGTGTTACCCCAGGGACCCTGTGCTGGTAGTTACAACACACTTTTTGTCCTGTAGCGTTAGAGAGTTGAGGGGGTTTACGGCTCTTTTGGCTTTTACCCACGCTTCGTCAGCAAGAAAACTCGATTACCCATTCACCCTCATTCTCGTGATTCGGCAAGAATTCATCCTTCACAAAAAAGCATTTCCTCATAATGAAATAGAATTGCGTGCCAAAGCACCACATTAGAAAAAAAGCCCAATTTGTTGTTATACATTATATATACATTATATTCAAATATATAACCAGTTTGTACTGTAAACACTTTCTTTTATCATTGTAGCATACGAAAAGAAACAAGTTTGTAGTCGTTGGATTAACGTGAATATTTAAGCATCTATTATAGCAATCGGAAATGCAGATGGTAATAATTGCAAATTAGAACCTGACTGTAGCTTTCATTTATTATCAGCCTCCTCACTGTTTGAAAGCTCGTTAAGAACCTACACTTGTTCATTCTAAACACGTGTTATTGCCTTGCAGCCATGCACCTGTTTGGGTTGAACTGGCACTTACAGCCCATGCAAGGGCAATTATACCGGCTGGCGGAAGACAACACCAGCAGCCTGTCCATACCGACAGACCTGGGCCTGCCTCCCCTCGGCAATACAGGACTGGAGCTCCCTGACCGCAGGGGTAGAGAAGACGGTACGTACAAAAAGTTATGGACAAATGGCATAGAAAACCCCCGATCTTGAATCATAATTAGCATATGGGCATTTATTAGCTGTCTCACAAATTTTATGTCCATCGCGTGCTTGAATTTCTGATGAGTAAATTATCAAAAGTCTGATTAATTACACACAAGCGGTAATGTAGAGATGTTCACTTGTCTTGGGAGGAATACATTTTGTAGATGCTGTCATGATGATTAGCAGTCAAGAGGATTTAAAGTAATTAAAATGTATACAGACATTTAGGGAGGATTTATACCTTTAACATTGCTTTAATGCAAATGAACATTTCAAGGTGCAGTTAAGCAAAGTTCATTTTTCAAGCTATTTTACAACTAAATACCAGGTTATAAAATTTAATTTTTACTCATTTATTGGCATGGATTCCTGAATATTGGGTGAGTAATTATTTGTTTGTATTTTGAATGGCTTCAATAATGTTGGCCCCACAGGGCTCCATGAAGCACTGCCAAGGGCAATCACAGAACAATATTATCAAATTTGTTATTGAGTTCTATCAGAAATCGGCTGATTTGACTGGCCACTCAAATTCAGTCCTCAAAAGTTCAAACCACAAAGATCTATTATATAGATCTATTTAATGTGTTCTGTTGGTGAAACATGCAGCAATAACGTTCTTTGACTTCAATAAACAGCCAAATGATTTCTTGGACCATGTTCATAAAACTGTACTGAGGAGGTCCACGGAATGAAATGGGTTTGGAATTGCTTCTCTAAAGCTTGAAGAACTTCTCCGATTAGTCCGACCGTACTTGACCCCGTGCGAAAACCTTCTTCGCAGCCAGTTTTAGTAGTGTCCTTCAGCCAGCACAAATCCAGTCACGCATTCCAAAATATCCAGCTAATTTCCTTGAGGATCCCCACTGATGCAGCTCATCACTGGCCAACATTAATACATCTTAGTTTTGATTTTTTTTTTTTTTCTTCAAAGACTTCATCAGATCCAGGATTATTTGTCATCCAGCTCCAAGCTGTGACCAGTTTTGGCAGCATTCTATGACATCTGCATTGTAATCCAGCAAATGTTGCCAGAAAAGTTTAAGGGTTTTATTTATTCCTGGAGGAAGTGATGGCACCGCTTTGGGGAGCAGGTACCCAGAGGCTTGAGTGGGATTAGAACTTGTATTCTGTCCAAAGGAGGCATGACTTTCCTTCATCGGGTAAACTAAATTCCAGTTTTCCTGGCAGTTGAAGAAAGTGCGTGCTAAACCCCGTGGTATGCCGATGAGCTGCACAGTAGGGAAAGTTTTAGTTTTTCTCTGCTCTCAAAACAGAACAGAGCCCAGATTAAGCTGTTTGATTTGCCGAAAGGTGGAGATCACAGCCATTACCATATAGATGAGTCACAGAGTCATCCTTTTTTCATTTAGCAGACAGTGTGTGTGAGTAAGTGAGTGAGAAAGAGGGAGAGATTGAGTGAGAGAGAGAGAGAGAGAGAGAGAGGCAGAAGGCCATTGCTATCCTGTCTCTATTTGAGTGACGGCTGTAGCTGAAGGGCAATCAATAGGCAGGGGTTTGTAATTCTGCCTTACAGAGCACAGTTGTCACCAGAAACACACCCAATCAGTCCAGTGTCATCCCAATAATATGCACACTTATTTTCCGATTCAATCTCGGTGTTGCTGATATATAAGTACAAGATTTAAATGTCGGCTGCATTCCGATTATCTATTATTGAAATAATAAGATGTCTTGGAGCCAGAAAATACAATGAAAATGCCCCAGAAATATACTATAAAGCTGATAAAAGGTCAATTATGGGGTTATATTGGAGCTGCTAGAATTTGAAAGTGGACCAGTAAAGAATTATGTAACATGGAATTGGCATTGATGTGTTCACACACGATCCACGTCAGTAAATTGCCCTGCAGGAGAGCGTACCTTGTCTCTGCGGATCGAACACGCTGCAAATAATGGTGTTTTTTGAGAGGCCGCCATCTGGTGTGGCGTGTGGAGACGCCTGTGGAGCTGCCTGCCTCGGAGTCCTCCGGGTTCAGTTTGCAGGCATGTCTGTTTTTGGCGCCATCATTGCGGAAATTGGCCGGCGTACACGGCCGAGCAGATGTTGCCATTTTCCAGCGAGACCCATAAGAAAGGTATGGTGTGGCAAGACTGCTTTGCTTCCTCATGGAATGGTCATTATGAGTGAATGAGACTGGGCTGTCCATAAGTTTATCAGTGATACTCTGGTCATTCTGTCGGTTCCCTTGACCTGCTTTTCGGAAACCTATTACCTAAATCACAGCATTTTGTTGTTTTGTATCGCAGGCAAAGTGGATGGCTTATTCCCAGACGACAGCTTCATAGACATGGGTGAGATAGACGTGGGGCGTAAGGTCACACAGCAGATACCACCCGGGATCTTCTGGAGGTCTCAGGTGTTCATCGACCACCCCATGTACCTCAAGTTCAACGTCTCGCTTAGTAAAGATGCCTTGGTGGGGATTTATGGAAGAAGAGGCCTTCCTCCTTCACACACACAGGTGGGTTGTTCAAACAAGGCACTTATTTGCAGTAATCCCTTCTGGTTCTGCGAGCGGATCAGTACGAATCCCCTCTCTGAGAATACTAAATTTGTATAAATGTCAGAGATTTTAGTCTTTCTAACGAGCATGTAAATCGATGCTTATTTATTGTACGAACACTTCCTGCTAAAAGGTTACACTAGCAGCATACGAGCACTGCATCCATGTTCATTTTGTTCGTTTTTTTGCAGTAAAGGCTACAATCGTACACGAAGATTGCGAAATCAAAAAGACACCTAATTTTGGTATTGAACATCAAGTGTGTCGAACTGGCTTTATTGATTTGGACCATAGTTCCTGTGTTATTATATTACTGGAAATTACTCTAAGGCCTAAATTGATTTTTTTTTTACAATAAGGGGATAAAGGGAATATATACACAGTTTACTTTTGTGTGTTTGGGAATCAGTGGTGAATAAGAACACTAAGGTAATAACATCTGATATTTTTTTAGCTTTCCCTTCATTTTTTTTCCTCCCTATCAGCAGAGTGTTTCCTTTTACAGACATCTCTCGAGTACAGAGCAGACAGCAAACCTCCTCATGAGCACATATCTCACTGAGGCTGTCACCTAACGCAGTAGTCCATTTTGTGTCAGTCCTTTGTTCACTCTACACTCTTGTGTGTGTATGTGTGTACGGTAGCTTGTGTGTCATTCTAATACTTTTCTGGGGTCTCCTCGTCTTTGTCTCTAGTTTGACTTTGTGGAGCTTTTAGATGGACGGCGGCTCCTGGCTCAAGGGGTTCAAAGCTTGGACGGACCGCCGGCTTTGACTCAGTCACGAAGCCTGGTGCCCCTTGGCAGCCATGACACTGGTTTCATCCAGTACATGGACTCAGGCATCTGGCACCTGGCAGTGTATAATGATGGCAAGGAGCTGGAGCAGGTGTCTTTCCTCACCACGGCTATAGGTGAGTAACACAAGAGTGTTTATGGAGGATTGTCTGGCATATGAAGAGACTAGTAGGAATGTGGGAAAACAGAACTCTTGCGTCGTGACTAAGTTAGCGCATTCACAGTTTAGTAAACCTGCTGTCTAGTTGATGCTTAATTTTGTGGTTACTGTGCCAGGTATAAATATGTTAAAAGGATCATTGGATGATGGATGAATTTTTAATCCGATGCAATATACACTTGAAGAATACAATTCAAGTTATGAGTTAAGGGCCTTGCTTAGTGTTTTTTCCTGCCACTCCTGGGATATGAACTCACACTAACCCAGAATCTCGCCTTTAGTATTTCCTTTTGTATTATAATATTATAATCATGTGGCATTATTGGACCAGTTTGACTGACTCTCTGTTTTACTACAGAGAACTAGTTTCTGTGGCTGCGCTAAAACTTTAATCACAGTTTAATAACTGCGAAATCAGCGTTTAATTTTAGTCAAAATCATGCAGCCCTAGAGCCTAGATGTACAGACTGAGTAGTTCATCTTGTACGAGCTGCATTGATGACAAGAGACAGTTCAAGCTTTTAAAATGTGATGTGCTCACACATTCAGTTGATTCAGTCATTAGCTCACACATTCTCTTGATGGTCCTGATCGCACATCTCACTCCATTTCTTCATTGATAGCTTTCCCATTCATAGCCCTCAAATATTCAAATGACCCACTCTGATAAAGCAGCTAGAGAAATTTCACAGGCGCAGCCCACTACTTATTAACCCGACCTGCCACTCTTCAGCTCTGATCAGTGTGACCTCAAGCAAACTGAGCCTCTACACAGCAATCAAGGTGGATAACAAAGACAGCTCCACATCACCCTGCTTCTCCTTCATACGATGGCTCCTGAGGCTTCCATTAGCGTTTAAGGGTCTTCACCAAGGCTGTTTTTTTTTTTTTTTTTGGAAAGGGGGGATTTTTTTTTGGGTACCCCATTTGAATACAATGCTGCCCAGATTCAAAGCTTCTGATTGCTCAGCCCCCTTCATGCCTCCCTGCCAGAGCCATTATTGCTCGTTATAACTTCTCGTTTGCATTCACATCTTGCTGCCGGAAGAATAAAGCGTTCTTTTTAATACTCCTTTTGGTGTTTTGTGCATGGCACCGTGACCATGCAGCCCAGCTGCCGACATCTGGCCTCCTCCGGTGTAGGCTGTTTGTTCGTTTTGTCCTCTCTCTTGTGTTCGCTAAAAGCGTCTTTGATTGGCGTGAGCAGAGATGTTAGGGCGGGGGGACGCGTGAGGTGTCGGCTTTCACAAAGGTGGCAGCTGGGAGCTGTTCTCACATGCTCTTTAATTAAAAGCTCCTGGGTCCTGGTCCATCTGTGACAGGCGAGGGGTGGTGCGGTGGGGTGATCAGATGAAGGAGCACAGCAGATCGATGGAAGACGCATGTCCTCAGTTGCCGTGACCCACCCGGAGACAGACATCAGCACGGTCTCGCACTGGGCGTAGATATTTGATACTGTGAGGAGGGTTGAACGACGACGTTGGAGGGGGAAGGAGGGCTGTCTAAGTGAAATGCTCTCTGCTCCAGGGAGGGAAGATGTCTAAAGCGAGGGCGTCTGATAAACCACCTGAGGTCTAGGGCACAGTCTCGAAGGACTGTAACGAATATATACAGCAGGAAATATTGGATAGAATTTGATTTGAAGTCAAAGTTGATCAGGATTTTTTTTTAAGTGTCAAAGAGAAAAGTGGTGATGAAGTGGGTCAGCTGATGACGTCTTTCAGATAGAAGCTAGCTGTTATTTTATTTTAATTTTTAAGTAAAAAAGGCCTTAGATGATCCTCAAGCATTTTAGGTTTAGAAGGTCTTTAACATTTACTAATTTACGAGGTGGTCATAATAAAGTAATGAAGGAAAAGGGATTTAGAATCATAACCTAAAAATACAAGCTATGCTCATTAAGACAAAGAGGATAATGTCTGATATAATGAGCCTTTTGTTGTTGGAGCATGTCGACATCAGATATTTATAAAAATTTCTTTTTGTACCCTTTTTATGCAGTGGTGCTTTGTGTACTACAGTGCGGCTTCAGTGATTCTGTATATCACATCAGAATCAAAATAAATGAGCGTTACTGCTGGAAAAGCTCATATTCTGTATTCATAAATAGTTATTTCTGCTTTCATCTACAGCATTTTATCAAAATAACCGAAGGAGCCCATTTCCCTCTTTTGCTCTTTCATCCTCATTGCTCTTCATTCATTACTAGGCTGAGATGCTCGATCCTTTTCCACTTTTCACCAGAACACGCTCTCATTTGTCTGTCCTTGGACTGTGTTCTCGAACACATCCTTAGCCTGAAGAAATAAAGTGTTCGTTTTCCCAAAACAGTCTGTCCAAATCCATGCCCATCCATTGTTAATGGGTTGAACATGCCGTGTTAAGGCCAGACACGTAATATGTTGTTCATTTTATTTGATGGATTGCAACATTTACGTCACTGTCTCAGCTTTAGACACTGACTATAAGCATTGCAGACTACAGTCTCATTGACTGTCTGCATCTTCATGTGTTTGCTGTTTAGTGGAACAGATTCTAATTTGATTTTCGGCCATTTCACAATGCTAATTTTAAGCATCAGAAAATAACTAAAAGAATTAAGAAAATCAGATTCCCTCGCATGGTTTCTGACGAGATACACCAAATTTTAACATCCGGCCTTCCCAAATGGCTTCCTGTGAAATGACAAACATCAACCAGGTAGGTAAAAGTCTGGCTTGTGAGGTAGCCTTAGACTCAGATACCCTGACAGTAGATTGTCTTCTGTGTGTTGTACTCTATTGCTAACAATTTTTTGACCATGCACAGTAAAACCACCATCTCTTTAAGTCTAAAACCAATATATATATATACATATCAAAATCTTTAAAAACAGGCATTCTAATTGGTCTTTCGAAGCAAAATTCAGTGCTGGGATTAATAGTGGTTTGCAACATACTGACTTGTTTGCAGACATGCTGTGTCAATAACAAAGGCTGATGATTGGTCGTTTGCCGTCTGCTTCCTAGGAAAGCCAACATGTTAAGTGAAGTAAACTTCAATTCAGCAGCTTGTGAGACTGTTAGTGAGCCTAAAAACCATTTAGGAAAAGAGTGTACTTATTTATTCTGAATAAAACTACATTGTTTCAGATCTTAGAGCTTTTATGGATATGAACTTTGCTGTGTGGGGAAGCGGAGTGTGTAATACACGGTTTCTTTAAAAGTATGCATCCCTCCTGATGCGGCTTGGTGATGTCAAATTGGCAACCAAAGCTTTCCCCCAACACTTTTCTACTGAATACAGCCCGGGTCGAGACTCGCCCGAGGAGTCAAATGTGCATAATTGTATTTTTAGATACACTTCAAATGGCAAATCTGTGAAGCTTTACACTTCTGTATGCATTATTACACACTCACAAACACTAAACTTCCCCGGTGCCACAGGTCTCTGAAAGCAGCCACAGCCTTCTAGTCAGAACTTGCCGATGGAGACCATCAAACAATTTACTCAAGGTTTTAAAAGGGATGCACAGGGGGAAAGGCAACCTTATCACCTCTTCACTTTGCATCATTCCACTGAAAATTGTGACTGATAAATGTATAAAATGCACTCCTTTAACTCACTCTGGAGCTGCCTTTCTCTTTCTTTTTCCACCAGTCACAGCTTTTTATCTCCTCCTATTGCATTCTTTATGGTGATTGACTCTCCTGAGGAAGGACAGAGGACTGTGTGGAGGTTCACGTATCTCCTCCTTTGTTCGGCAAAAAAGCAGTCGTTCAGGTCGATTATGGCTCAAGGAGTGCCAGCAGCCCCGGGGGCCTGGAGAGAGGGCATATTATTCCTTGCCATTTTGTGTTTAATTCACTGCCTCGACTGATTTTGAATTCAGACGAGCCACTACCTGCAATTGTGTAGTGCCCTGTTCTGTAGAACACTTTGGAAATTTGGAGAATGCATAGAATAACCTCCAGATCACCGGGGATGAGTGGTGATGGCAGGCATTTGTGCATGAATAGTTTGTAATGTGTGTGTGTGTGTGTGTGTGTGTGTGTGTGTGTGTGTGTGTGGATGTGTATGTGTTTACCTCAAAACATTGTCAGTGTTTATTATGAACTCAAATAACTTTTTTCCTGTAGCCTGTGACTCCCAGACCTTACAAGCCTATTTATAATCTTGAACAGATGTTTTGATCTATAACAATTATTAAAATAGGAAGAGATATAGGTGAAAATGAACACGATTCTCTTGTTGCATTTAAATACCAACTTTTTCATGATGCTTATTATGGGCTTTATTCCTTTATATTAACTGCTATTATGTTCTAATAAATGCAATTTATGTTCCCCTTTAATATGATTATCTACTATTACATGGGGAAAATGTTTGTAATTTGGTTCACATTATTATTTATTATTTAAATAACAAACACGGTCAAATATTATAGTTTTGGGTATTAAATAAAAAAAATATATTATTAATTTTTATAAAAATAATATTACTTTTTCCATTTTATTCAATTTTTCCACTTAATTTAATTTAGTGTTTCAAACTTTGCTTTACTCTGTACCTTTTATGTTACATGTGTTTGGCATGTGTATATTCATATATTTCAGAATCAAAATCAGGTTTATGCACACAAGGATTTTGGTTCCAGCTGTTGGTGACTCTCAAAAGTACAGAATTATACATTTAGCTTATAGAAAAGACTATGCAGATTAAATAAAACCACATTATACAAAGTACATGACAGATCAGTAATGTACATAAAGTGTGAGGGTGCATGGTAATACAAGTAGCAGTAATGTGCATCACATAAAATAAAGAAATTACTATTAGCTTACACTATAGCAATAGTGTGTGTAACATATGGTGTTGAAGTGATGAGTGTCTGATCTTATAATGCAGTTCTTGTAAATATGAAGTAGGGTTTATTATTAAGGTCATATTAAAGTTAATTAATTTGCCCTCTGTATGGATAAAACACAGGAGAATAGAAACTACATGTAATCTGTTTGAGTTTGTTGGAGGCGAATGAGTTTAAGATTGAGGATAAACTAGTCATTGCGAATGAAAAAGACCAAAATATGTTTATATGAAGCTTATTGATGGATGATTTGTGGAGATCTGACAGATGCTGTTGTGTATGATTTGGTTTTAGACTCGATAGATGACTGTCCCAGTAACTGTTTTGGTAATGGAGACTGCATTGCTGGAACCTGCCACTGTTTCTTGGGCTTCAGAGGACCAGACTGCAGCAGGGGTAGGTCTCTTTCCCTCTCTCTTTCTCTCTTTCTCTCTCTCTCTCTCTTACTGTTTATTTTCTCTTTTTTTTCTTTCTGTCTTTGCCTCAACTTCTCAATTCTCTGCTCTGATACCTGTAAGGTTTTATACACTATATGGACAAAAGTATTGGAATGCCTAAATGTCCCACCCATATGTGGCTTATTCCCAAATTATTTTCTAAGAGACCCAAACCTGGTTCAGCATGACAGTGCATCTGTGCACAAAGTGACCTGCATGAAGATAAGGTTTACAAGCCATTTAGCATCTTAAGTGGCCTGTAATAAAGAGCTGACCTTTCTCTTATTGATGACAGAAAATCTTGTCAGCAATCAAATTAGTAATTAAAACTTGTTTGAATTTGTTGTCCCCACAGCTTCCTGTCCAGTTCTTTGCAGCGGGAATGGTCAGTACCTGAAAGGGCGCTGCATGTGCCACAGTGGTTGGAAAGGGCCAGAGTGCGATGTTCCCACCAATCAGTGCATTGATGTGACCTGCAGCGGACATGGGACGTGTATAGTGGGGACCTGCATCTGTAATCCAGGCTACAAAGGAGAGAACTGTGAAGAAGGTAAGAGCATCCTGATGATCAGTGTGATCTGTTTTTGTCTTTCCTGGTCAATATTTTCTCTTTTTCTGTGTCTAAGCCCAAAATCTCTGCTGCACTCCAGCAAAAACATTGTAAGAAGATTAGATTCAGCTTAGGACCATATTGAAAAGGGATTTCAGTAGTGAATTGCTGCCGGAGGTATCATTTAGTTTCATGTCATTCACTTGTTAGCTTTCAGGAGAATTCACCCCCTTACAGCACCCAGCATGAGGCTTACCTGATTGCAGAAGCCTGCTGAGCAACGCACTGTGGTTAGGAAAAGTGTTTCTCTTTTTCCACTAGTCAAATGCAGCATTTGTCCAGTGCCAGGCGCACAGCTATAATTTAGAGAAAGCCTCTGTCTGCCGATATGCTTATTGTGTTTTTTCTGGACCAGCCTGTACCCTGTTCCTGAATATTTTAGACCCCGTGGTTTTTGAAGTCAAGCCCAGTAGTGATCTTTTCCAGATAAGCTGGTGAAGCTTTTCTGACCTCATTTCTCTTTTATGTATTATGGATGTTTTGGAGGGCTTCATGACATTCCATTAAGTAGCAAAACAATCCCTTTTCTTCTGTGAAATCCAATAAGTTTTGCACAGAGGCAAATTGTGACTTTAATCTTTTAATGGTATCCCAGTGGCCGGGCAGAGAGGCCCAGAGCAAGGCGCTGAGAGATAAGATTGAGCTTGCCCATTGTGTTTGCCACCTTTTGACGGTTTTCATTTCAAGCTGAAAAATAGAGCAGTTGATTTTGATAAATGCAGGGTTTGGCACCTCTGATCCCCACCATACATTTTATTTTGGGTCGCACAGTCTGCAGGCAAAGGCAGAGAATAGGGCTGCTGGCCCTTTAAGGGTCCTACCTTTCTTCCCTGCGACCTTCAGGCAGTGATGATTAATTGCCAGGAGAGTTGCTCCTGTCAGTTAGCCTATGATCTCAGTCTTGCGCCCAAGCCATCTGCTAAGAGGCCATAGCTCCTGTTTGTATATAAAGGACTTCCTCGTCCTTTTATGTCGTGAAAGAGCGAAGCCGCCATGCTGCAGGCCTCTCCTTCGGCCCCCTATGGGTTCCCCTACATTGTACATTCTCCATCTGTAAGATCCCGTTTCTTGTTGTTGTTATTATTTTCTAATTGAGTTTTTTTTTCTCTCACGGTTCTTGTCCCCTCGTTAACCGAGGCCACATTTGCCAGATTTCTCGAGGTCTCATGTATTCATTAAACAACCATTAGCCATCATTAGCATGCAACTGAACAGACTTTCTGCATTTATTTTCTTCTTTTTTTTTTTTGCCAGAGGTTGAGGGATGGAAGGATCAAGCATCATGAGTCAGGCAGGGGAATATAGCTGAATAAAAATTAACAATTTTGTGAGGATACAAGGGGTTTTTTTGAGAGGGGGGTTGCCCTCAAGGCTAGAGCCATGCAACAGACACCTTGTTTGCATTCCGCCCTGCTTTTGGTTTTTTGGGTTCAGTGACTAGCAAGAAGGGGGAGCGTGTCCAGTGCCGCTTTTCAATTTATCCCAGCGTGCATTGGCTCCAGCCTCCCTTCTTGGCAATGGAAGGAAATCTCATTACCGAGAGAAAGAAAGAAAGAAAGAAAGAAAGAAAGAAAGAAAGAAAGAAAGAAAGAAAGAAAGAGACAGAGAGACAGAGAGAGAAAGAGAGGTTCACTCTAACTGGTGGCATGAGAAATGGCTATGGAGGTAGCTAGGGTTTTTTTTTGCCAGTTTTGAATTTTTTTTTATCTCCAGATGTAAGAAATATTTGGGGAATATATTGGGACGTCTGTGTGTAAGAGATTTCCAGATGAAAGGCTTTGGAAAACCTACCATGCGCATAATTCCAATAGCATAGAAAATGTAATTTTAAGAATTGAATTTGTATTTGTCAAAGACAAATAGTAACTCTAGCTTGCTTTTTTCTCTCTGTTGAGCTTTCTCCCCATGCCTCTGTGTTCCTGTTCCACACTCAGATTTGTTTTAGCTTGCAGCTTTTTCTGACTCGTTGTTTATTATTCTTCACAGTGGACTGTCTGGATCCCACATGCTCAGGCCGTGGTGTGTGTGTGCGCGGTGAGTGCCACTGCTTTGTGGGTTGGGGAGGCTCTGGTTGTGAGAGTCCACGGGCATCCTGCATGGACCAGTGCTCAGGGCACGGAGCCTTCCTGGCAGAGACGGCCACTTGCAACTGTGACCCCAATTGGACCGGGCATGACTGCTCGACAGGTCAGTACTGTTGCACAACTGAAAACCAGAATGTTGATGGAGTTCATTTGAACTCATGTGATCTATTAAAAATCAGGTTTATAAAGCAGTAGTTACATTTGTATTGTAATTTTTGGTTAACCTTCAGCAATAATGGAATATTGGACTTATTTTTAATATCTGTTTATATAATTTTGTTGCTACAGTTTACATCACCTTTTTGTCCTTACAGATAAAGGAAATTGAAAGTGAACCAAAAAGCATGATACTGAGGCGTAATAGAGTTTGCCCTTTTAACAACAGCTACAGCCAGTATAGTACATAACTTTATATTCCGAATCGTCACGGTTTTCTTTTTATTTTAACGATAATCAAATTTTAACATATCTCACCCAATATTTGACACAAACAGGAAATCTATGAAAAGAAAACTAATGCAATCTCAATCATGTTATTTATTCATAGCTATCTGAATACCACAGAGGAGAAATGATCAAAGATATTTATCGCAAGCATTTTTGTATTCATTTTCTGTCTCTAGCAGATATAGAAAAGATTTTTAATGGACCTAATAGTGGTGAGGACTTGATCGCAACATCAAGTGGAATTGGATGTTTTCTTGATTAGTTAGATTTTTAGCCAAATTAGCTATTTATGGATAAAAGCCCCTTTTTGGTATGATTCAAACCTTTATTTTAACCATTTTCATTGACTTTGAATGCCTGTTGAATTATTTTATATTTTACTGTCTTTCATTCTTAGCAGATTCTACAGACACTCCTGTAAAGTGCACTGAACCACCTTGGAGTCTTCCTGGCAACAAAAACAAAGCGTCATTTCTGTGTGTTATTGAGTCTGAGAGTGAAAACGCAAGCAGTGACGAATAGCTCATTCTGTTAACGCTAAGATATCAGTGCTGCCCTTTGAGGTGTGCCAACTATTCGCTCTAATCCAGCATTTCATTCACCGTCCGTGTTTATGTGCACATACTGTACATTAAGGTATTGAGGTACAACCTGTCCAAGTGAAACGAAAAATCAGCAGGCTGTCCCTAATCTTACCCTGTTACCTGTTGCTATGGGAGCAGTCACTTCCTCTCTTTCTAGGGGTGTTGAAGTATAATTATACTCTAAAGGTAATTTGTCTTGCAGTTCACAATTGGTGTTATTCCTAGAAATCTCGAAAGCTTTTCCTAGGCCTGTGATTTTTCAAAAAAGAGGGCTTGTTTTTATTGTTTTCTTTTCTAAGCAAGGCCTTTTTGCACAGCCTCTTAGATGCTTGGAGATAGTCATAATGATTTGTTGGCTGTTTTATGAAGAGTCCCATTTTGAAGAGCATTTTGATTATTTTTGTTGCTTTTTTATGGTTTTTTTCCCCTTTGATTAACATTTCTACTCTGTGCTTTACTATGGCTGCTGTAACATGCCCATTGCTCTTACAGGCCCAATAAATTATCCAATTGTCTTCCTAGAGATGGAGTGCAGACTTTTTCTGCTATATTGAGCCATTTCTGTCCCTCCATATTGTTATCTTTAGAGTGGTAAAGCGTCTGTCAGTAGTAAGTAAAGCTACACATTGATATGATATATTTTTGGCTTGCTGCCTCATCCATGTGGTGAAGATGCTGGAACAGAGGTGGGTTCTGTGTCCTCCTGAGACTGCTTCACTTCACATTCCTTCTGTAGATGCTATTGTAAGAGTTCCTCTCTGCAAGCAATACTTACAGCCAGCAAGAGAGTGTAAACTGACTTAACTCTTTGAGAGATTTTGCCTGTCTGCCAACTTTAACCACCTAGTGCTGACACTTTGGATTGTTTATGATTTATTTATGTATTGTGCCCTGAAATGATTTCATGACATATTCGAAATCTCAGCTATTTGGCCATGAAAGGCATATTTCATCTTTCTTGGGTTATTTTTATTTATTTTTTTATTTTTCTTCAGAAATCCAATTTATTTTGGACTTTGGCTTTTAGTAAAACGCTTCTCCGCTGGGCTTAAAGAGATGATACAAGTAAAAATCATTCTTCTTTTCCGAAGTGTCGAAACACAACGATCTGTGACTGTGAATTTCCCCCGCTAATGCCAAACTGACAGTCTGACCTATTAGGTAATCCAGGGGATTTGCTGGAAAATAGGCATTTTAAAGGCTGGCTTCTCAAGCAGAAGGACTGGTGCCGTATATTATGATTAGCTTGCAGTTTCTGGCTTCTGGCCCTGCTTGCTTTTAGAGCTGGTGAAGCGCTCCGGAATTAAAAGGAGGAGTGTCTGCTGGTGGAGAATGTCTACCTCAGGCCAGGGAACTCGGGCACCAATCCAAGTCATTGTATAAAGCCAAAGTGCATTTTACCGGTGTTAGCACCGAGGAGAAACATTTAATTATCGAAGTGTCATGAAATTGCAGATGGATGAAAATGCATTTATTTAAAAAAAGGTAATCTAAACAAACAGGCAGATATGATGAACCAGAGCACAGCTAAAGGATTGGCGATACGCAAACAGACTAATCCTAGACAAATCCAAAGAGCAAAGTATAAAGAAAAAAAACAAAAACCAGAAGCATGATAGAGAGTAACAAATCTGTGAAAAGTCATGGACAAGAAATCTGGGGCCAGACTTTATATTTGGGTGGTTTAAATGCATCATGCTCTCAGTGAAGTTGCATATGCATGAATCAGAAGTCAAGTGATCTTGGACATGGTAGAGAGTGTCTTGCTATAAGATCAGAACATTATTTTTGATTGTGGTAAATTTGGTGAATAGTTATCTTGTCCCTTTCATATACTTGATAAGGGTTGTAGAGAGAACATGATTACATAAAACAAAATCCTTGAAACAGCATTAAAACACATAACACTGTCATATACTAGAAACATTCTATAAAACTGAGCGTTACCTGATTTTCAAGCAGCCATATATAACCAAAAAAAGGGTTTTAACTCTCTTGAGTAAGCAAAAAGTTCATTCTAACCATATGAAAAGAAAATGAATATCAACACAGACCAACCTTTTTGTGATTTTATATACAAATTATCTGAAAACTAGAGGAGGAAGTCCACTTAGGGTTTTAAAGTATGCTATACTTGAGAATTTCATTCCATTTTCTCATCTCAAAACTTACACACCTGAAACCCAAAATGTTCTGACGATGTTGTATGCTCGAGACACGTTTCTTTTGTGATATGTGCAGTGAATAGTTAACGATTTTATAAACATTTTTTAAAGCATAATTCACGACTTATTTCTCTTCAGGAGAGCAAAATAGAAATAGTAAAAGACCAGAAAAAACAAGACAGGACAAGATGATTTTTTTAATACAGGAAGCAACAGTATCAACTCTTATGTGTATTTGCTGTGCATATCTGGTTGTTAGGCAAGAAGCAGGAAGGCGTCTCCTAGACAACTCCGAGCAGCTTTGAATTAATGCTGCTGCGACACGTCTAATTGAAATGTAACACGTAAAATTAAGGCCATTTGCATAATCTAACAAAGACTCAGTTCTTTAAATAGTTTTAAATCTTGTAATGTTATATTATGGTCTGTGGCTGAAAAACCTAACTTGACTCACAAATGTCTTAAACAATGTTTAAACCGTGACACTGCACAGGATATAACTGCCTCATTAATCAATGGCTTTTATCTTATATCCGGTACCCTGTGGCAAATGGTGAAGGATGTTGGCTAATCAGAGAGAAATGTACGGTTATTACTATTCCCTGTGGGCATCAACACTTCCACATCGCAAGAATGTCTCACAATCCAATTCACAGTATGACCCCATTTTCATTTTCAATTGCTTTACCATTTTTTTACCTTTTCTCAGCTGACTGTGATAAACAAACTTGGCTCTCAGAGTTTGGAAGAAATGTTCTGTCGCTTTAACCCACCTGGCTGCCTCTGTGTCCCCTGAGCTCCAGAAGGTAGAAGAGGGCATTTGATTTGTAAACACTCAGATGGCAGATTTTTTAAAATGCAGGTTCTGTTAGAGCGTGTTGAACATTCCCCATCTGGCTCTGCTCTCCTCCACTGACTCGCCTGCAGTGCAGGCTTTTTGTTTCATTTTTTTTATATCCACTATTGCGATGCACTCTCTAGTGTCACCTTAGAAGCAAGAGTCAGCCTCCTAACCTCTATATCATGGCAAAGCGGGATTTAATGAAGGCTGACGCATTTCACTTTCCATAGAATTTTAAAATTGAAACTTTTTCTTTTGCTATTAAGGGCTCATTTACAAAAAACTGAACAAAAAATAAAAAATAAAAAACAGGGCCAGTGGGAAAATCTGACAAAATCCGCCTCCCTTCTTCCTTTTGAGACAGACTTATTAGATTTGTATTGTCCGAAAGGGGATCTTCTGCTCTCTTATGAGGCACAGGAATTCCTTTCGAAGAGCCATCAAACAAGCTAGTGGAGCATGGCCATCTGATCTCTGACAATAACTCCTGGATTTGTCTTCTATTACCCCCTTCTGGTCTGTGTCTTTTCTGTCCCCTTCCCTTTCTCACTCCCTCCTCTATTCACTCCTACAGAGCTTTGTGCGTCTGACTGTGGCGGCCACGGCATCTGCGTAGCGGGCGCCTGCCGCTGTGAGGACGGTTGGATGGGTGCCGTGTGCGATCAGAGGGCATGCCACCCTCGCTGCAGCGAACATGGCACCTGCAAGGATGGCAAGTGTGAATGCAGCCCAGGCTGGAATGGAGAGCACTGCACTATTGGTAAGGTGAACAGGGCGGGGTTGTGTGTGTATGAGAGACAGAGAGAGAGAGAGAGTGGGGCGGCGGGGGGGGTTTATGTATCGGGGGGTCTCTAGAAGGGGAAAAGCATGCGTAATTGAATTTGTGTAACTCGGCATAGCATGAAGAGGTTTGCTCAAGGATCTGAAGCTTGACTTCATGCATTTTAATGTGAAAATATGCTAAGGTGTCTTTTCATTTCCGCTCATCCTTTGCCTCATCCCTCTTTTTTTTTTATCCTCCTACATTGCCGTCGCCTTTTGATTTGGTGATGTGAAATACAAACATTTGCATCGTCTCCAGCAGCACAGTCACTGGAAAGACACTCTATTTAGTGGGGCGCTTGATCGAGAAAAAATAAAAATAAATGGAAAGCTCTTTATTTACTCAGAACGCTCTGGTATTTATAATGGCAATTTTACTTCAAACCCTATATAAACTCTATTTAAATTTTGATTGAAACTGCCAGAGAATTAATCAACTACGGACACAACTCTTTCTTTGACTCTTTACACTTCTCGTTTTTCATTATCTCAGAGCTGACTTCTAAGAAAAACTTGACATCAGGAAAAAAAAATCAGATTAAAAATCTGGCTTCCCTTAACCTATAATGCCAGCAATTATTTCAAGAAAAAATAAATAATTAAAGACATGCCAGGTTTAAGAGAAGCATACTGTCTTTCTTGAATCTAGGGCTGGTTTCTACCAAACCCTGCTAACACTGCTAATTGTTAAAGCTAATACTGGCAGTCAGTTTGCATGACGCCATTCTCATTGTCATCACAGACTTCGTGTTAGACATCAGTGTTCTTTGTTGGACCTGTTCATTTATTTATTTATTTTTAGCAAAATCCCACAGGGATTAGCAAAGCTTCCAAAGTTCATGACGGGAAGAGAATACAGGATAAGGTCAATCTGTTTTGTGTGCAGGTTCACATTACAACATTGGTCTTCAAGCACTTATTACAGTAATACTACCATATCTTATTTTCAGTGTAAAAAAACCTTCAATTCCTAATACTTTTACTGAGTACCTGTTTTTAAATGAATTTTTCACTGTTCCTAAGCAACCCACTTGAACTGGTCCAAGAAAAATGCTCTCATAAATTCAATTCAGACAATTCGAACTCTATGTATAGACTAAAATCCAGCTAAAACAGTGCTGTTGGTCTGTCTTTTAATTCTGCTATGAGGTTTTAAAATGAACTAATGTTAATTAAAAACAATTATTTATATATATATATATATATATATATATATATATATATATATATATATATATATATATATATATATATATATTCAAAGAGTTTTCTTTATTTTCATGACTATGAAAATTGTAGATTCACACTGAAGGCATCAAAACTATGAATTAACACATGTGGAATTATATATGGAATTATATACATAACAAAAAAGTGTGAAACAACTGAAAAATGTCATATTCTAGGTTCTTCAAAGTAGCCACCTTTTGCTTTGATTACTGCTTTGCACACTCTTGGCATTCTCTTGATGAGCTTCAAGAGGTAGTCACCTGAAATGGTCTTCCAACAGTCTTGAAGGAGTTCCCCGAGAGATGCTTAGCACTTGTTGGCCCTTTTGCCTTCACTCTGCGGTCTGGCTCACCCCTAAACCATCTCGATTGGGTTCAGGTCCGGTGACTGTGGAGGCCAGGTCATCTGGCGCAGCACCCCATCACTCTCCTTCTTGGTCAAATAGCCCTTGATGCCTTCAGTGTGACTCTACAATTTTCATAGTCATGAAAATAAAGAAAACTCTTTGAATAAGAAGGTGTGTCCAAACTTTTGGTCTGTACTGTATATACATACACACACAGTACAACATCGATACTCGTTACATTTTATGACCCCTCGGGAGCAACAAAAAAAAAAAAAAAAATGGGGATTTGTAGTGGAATTGTACACGTACTGTACTATAAACTCAACAAAAAATTATGAATTACTTGTCATAAATGTTTTTATGTACTACCTTAAATGAATAATAGTATAATAATATAGTTTTTAAAACAGTTTTATGTAATTTATTAATACAAACTCTGTTTTGAAATGTTACTCTGAACTTTTGAGCCACTCGCGGCTTCTCGCAAACTATCAGATTTTTTGCGAGTTACTCTTTACTCAAAATGAAAAATCACGAACTTTCGAGTGACAAGGTCGCAAGAATCGAGGTTCCACTGTGTGTGTGTATATATGTATGTATGTGTGTATATATATATATATATATATATATATATATATATATATATATATATATATATATATATATATATATATATATATATTTATTTATTTATTTATTCATTTATTCATTTATTTATTTATAACATCCTATGAGGGAGTTCAGCTCTACTGATAAATACACAAAATGAAAAATTGGCATATGATACATTTTGGAAAAGTTCCAGTTTTTGAATTTAATGCATTTTTAATCTTTTTAACTCATATTAGATAATGCATTACTGATAAACCCAATGCACTGACTATAAAAGCAACAGATGGCAGTTTCCTCCAAGCAGAATTAAGAGCAGTGGCCTTTAGGTAAATAATGTACAATATTTGTTTGACTTTATCAGTAATAATAGTAAATGTTAGTGTTTTTCTCTAATGGCCCTTTCTGGGGTGCGCTCACTTTGTGTTTGCTGAGCGGATTCTCATTGTCGCATTTGACCTTAAAGATCCTGAATGGGCCAGTGGACTGAGCCGTTCTGGGAGAATGCCTTTCCCAGTGTGTCTGTCTAAACAGCATTGTTCCTCGTCCGCTGTCTCATCTGTTTACTCTCTCTCTCTCTCTCTCTCTCTCTCTCTATATCTCTTTTCTTATTCTGAGAAGTGTCCCTGCCACCTCTGCTCACTAGAAATGGGTGACACCGTTCTTTGCTGCTGTCATTGTGCTTTCCAGACCCTGATTTTTGTCTGTTTGTCAGTCAGTGGCCCCAGAAAAGAAATGGGCCATAAACAGAACTCGACAATTCACACAGCAGGGGAGGGGAGAGGAAATCAAAATAAGCAGAGCCATGTTTTGACTATATTTAGTTTCAGCCATTCTGAGGTTCTACAATGCAAAATGGCTGAGCATGCGAGGAGAGCTACAAGGTTTTCTCCATGCATTGAGAGCGTATTCAATGTTTAATATTATGGAAATGAAATATTAATATGCCTTTTATACATGCCATGGTGAGCTGCATCATTCACGAAACACAGAGAATCACAAGTATTGCACAAGGAGCTTAAATATAATAGAAATGCTCGTGGGGTGGCATTCAGGGTATATGTATATAATGTTTTGAGTCAGAATCAGCCTGCTGTACCTTATTGGATGAATCAAGTGTGTTTCATTATATCTGTATTTAATGTCATAAAAAGTAGGCTTATCTTCGCCCTAGGTTAATACACATTAGTTTAATATCCAGTCCTTTTCTTTTATTAGATGAAAATGTATTATGTACATGAACAATTCTATGGAAACAGTCAAGATAGCATTTTTAAGTTTGGTATTTTTTTAAAGGGTTTGCTTTCTTGCCATAATAATGCTTATCCATGCCAGTGCTGGGTGGCAGGAACTGCTTCTTAAGAGCTTAATCTCCATCTCTTTCTCTCCCTCGCTGTGCTGCCGATCTTTTGTCTCAGCCTGTGCTGTATGTGTGTGTGTGTGTGTGTGTGTGTGTGTGTGTGTGTGTGTGCGTGTCCGTGTGTGTGTGTGCGTGTCCGTGTGTGTGTTTGTATATGTGCAGCTCTTAATGCATGCTGTCGGTTCCTGTCACTAAAGGCACGCACACCTGCTCTAGCTCTTGCTGCCCGTGTCTCATTCTGGAAGCAGCACTGTTCAGATCCTCCCCTTACATGTCCTTGTCTTTTATCTCCCAAGCTCACTATCTGGATAAGGTAGTGAAAGGTATGGCATTCCTACTTTCCTTCCTTTATTTCCCACCATCTTTTCTTCCATCACATCCCAATATCCTCCTTTTTTTCATCCGGCAGATGCACAGCTAACGGTTCATTTCAGCATTCAGAAAAGCCTCCTTTCCCCTCTTCTCACCCCCTTCTGCTCCCTCCGCATGCTCACTCCTGTCTTTTCGCCTCTTTGAATGTCACTCCACGTCGTCAGTCTTTCTGTGCACCTTACAGACGCCATCTCAGATAGCATTTCAGACAGCTTGCTAACCATGATATACAGTTGTAATTTTAAAAAAGTACTCTCATTGATGGTGGATAAATTTCCAACAGCATGGAACATGAATTGTAATATCATCTTTATCTTTATAGTCAGTGGTTCTCAGCTCGTTTTACAGCAGGAACATTTATTCTTTATTATTAAGTCATGGCCCTGATGCTGTGTAACGTTCTAACATTTCAGATTTATTCCACAAAATAAATCATGCAGGAATGGGTCATGAATGAATAAAACAATTGAAACTTTATCAAAGGATAAGTTCCAAGATTAGAAAACAAACCATGGTCCCAGTTCAATCCTGAGCTCAGGGTATTGTATTGTGTATGGAGATGTTCTACACATGTTTGTTTGTGTAGCCTTCCGATTTATTTCCGTTTCCTTACACCTACAGTACAAAAAAAAAATCCAATTGGTCCATTTGTCTAATCTAAATCACCACTAGATGTGAATAAGTGTGTAAATGTGTGTGCATGGTGTCCTGCAATGGACTGTTATCCCTCCTGCCTCACACCCAGATTTCCTGAGAGGGATCAGAAGCTCAGTGACTCTGACCAGGATTAAGTGTTTACCGAATATGAATTCAAGAAAGAAATATAGCTGCAAGCTGCGATTATAGGGATCCAAGTACCATATCATTCAGAATGTATTACAGTTATAGATATAGATAATTTTTTTGGAAAAATCACGAATAACCCAGTATTTGAAAATTTGCTCTCCACTAAAAAAAATCTAACCACTAATTCTGGTTGGAAAAACTTCACAGCCTATGATATGGATTTGGCTATGTGATGAGATGAAACTGAAGGAAATAGTAAAAATTTCAGTATGGTCTAGAGTAAAATGAAAAATGTTGACCATTCCAGAAGAGATTCATACCAATTATTCTCTAACTTAAATTATACTTAGATGCTAGAGGTAAGAGTAAGGGTGCGCTACTGTTATGGAAAATAATTTTCGTTAAATTTGGTGAGTCTGTGCTCACAATTTTAGGGAGAATTACATTCAGGAGGAGAAAAAAACGACTACAAAAAAATGACAGGGGCTCAGAACTGTGTGCCTGTTAAGCTTAATTATTCTGGAGTTCATGGAAGTATCAGGTCACAATGATCTTCTTTGAACTAATGGAAAGCCTTTCCATGCTTTATTTTTTTATGGTTACCTCATATATTTCTAAAAATGTTTAAATTTATTATTTGCACAAAGGAAATGGTCTTGCAAAGCACATTTTCTTTATATATATATATATATATATATATATATATATATATATATATATATATATATATATATATATACATACATACATACAGCGGTACCGACATACGAGTGTCCTAACATACGAGTTTTTTGAGATACGAGCGGTCACTCTGTCGATTTTTTTGCTTTGATACGCGAGCAAAAACTTGAGGTACGAGCTCGAGACGCCGCTGCTAGATGGCGAATCGAAGCCAGAAAGCGAAGATTGTGACGAAAATTAAGATAAGCAAAGAAGAAAAAGTACAAATTTTAAAGTTTAGGGATACGTAGTGTACAGGAGTGATAGTAAAAAAACGAGTTTTCCCTCCGCCTCCGCTTATCGCCTCTACCAAATATGTTATATATATATATATATATATATATAACATATGTAATAACATATGTAATATACAGTGAGGAAAATAAGTATTTGAACACCCTGCTATTTTGCAAGTTCTCCCACTTAGAAATCATGGAGGGGTCTGAAATTGTCATCGTAGGTGCATGTCCACTGTGAGAGACATAATCTAAAAAAAAAAAATCCAGAAATCACAATATATGATTTTTAAACTATTTATTTGTATGATACAGCTGCAAATAAGTATTTGAACACCTGAGAAAGTCAATGTTAATATTTGGTACAGTAGCCTTTGTTTGCAATTACAGTAGTCAAACGTTTCCTGTAGTTTTTCACCAGGTTTGCACACACTGAGGGAGGGATTTTGGCCCACTCCTCCACACAGATCTTCTCTAGATCAGTCAGGTTTTTGGCCTGTCGCTGAGAAACACGGAGTTTGAGCTCCCTCCAAAGATTCTCTATTGGGTTTAGGTCTGAGACTGGCTAGGCCACGCCAGAACCTTGATATGCTTCTTACAGAGCCATTCCTTGGTTATCCTGGCTGTGTGCTTGGTCATTGTCATGTTGGAAGACCCAGCCTCGACCCATCTTCAATGCTCTAACTGAGGGAAGGAGGTTGTTCCCAAAATCTCACAATACATGGCCCCAGTCATCCTCTCCTTAATACAGTGCAGTCGCCCTGTCCCATGTGCAGAAAAACACCCCAAAGCATGATGCTACCACCCCATGCTTCACAGTAGGGATGGTGTTCTTGGATGGTACTCATCATTCTTCTTCCTCCAAACACGCTTAGTGGAATTATGACCCAAAAGTTCTATTTTGGTCTCATCTGACCACATGACTTTCTCCCATGACTCCTCTGGATCATCCAAATGGTCATTGGCAAACTTAAGACGTGCCTGGACATGTGCTGGTTTAAGCAGGGAACCTTCCGTGCCATGCATGATTTCAAACCATGACGCCTTAGTGTATTACCAACAGTAACCTTGGAAACGGTGGTCCCAGCTTTTTCAGGTCATTGACCAGCTCCTCCTGTAGTTCTGGGCTGATTTCTCACCTTCCTTAGGATCATTGAGACCCCACGAGGTGAGATCTTGCATGGAGCCCCAGTCCGAGGGAGATTGACAGTCATGTTTAGCTTCTTCCATTTTCTAATGATTGCTCCAACAGTGGACCTTTTTCACCAAGCTGCTTGGCAATTTCCCGTAGCCCTTTCCAGCCTTGTGGAGGTGTACAATTTTGTCTCTAGTGTCTTTGGACAGCTCTTTGGTCTTGGCCATGTTAGTAGTTGGATTCTTACTGATTGTATGGGGTGGACAGGTGTCTTTATGCAGCTAACGACCTCAAACAGGTGCATGTAATTTAGGATAATAAACGTAGTGGAGGTGGACATTTTAAAGGCAGACTAACAGGTCTTTGAGGGTCAGAATTCTAGCTGATAGACAGGTGTTCAAATACTTATTTGCAGCTGTATCATACAAATAAATAGTTAAAAAATCATACATTGTGATTTCTGGATTTTTTTTTTAGATTATGTCGCTCACAGTGGACATGCACCTACGATGACAATTTCAGACCCCTCCATGATTTCTAAGTGGGAGAACTTGCAAAATAGCAGGGTGTTCAAATACTTATTTTCCTCATTGTGTATATATATATATATATATATATATATATATATATATATATATATATATATATATATATATATATATATATATGTATTATATATTTAATCCACACCAGATATTAGACTGATTTACTCTACATTTATACAGTTAATATCTTTGATGGACAAAAACACACAAGATCCACCAGTTAAAAACCACTGATTATGCTATGCTAAATAAACATTGAGTCTTATATAACTAACAGCATATTTCTACACTGCTGTGTCTGTCTTTATTGAACAAACACTCCTAATGCACAACTTCAGGGTGTACAAAATTTGCCTAAAACTGTAACATCCTGTGCGAATGTGAAGAGGTGAGGTGCTGATGAAGCTACATTGCAGCGTCGCTAATTAAAGAGCACTCTGCATCATGGGTGGTGGAACGGAGGTTGAAATTGATGAAGCTACATTACAGTCTCACTAATTAAAAAGGGCCTGAGATTGAAAAGAAGGTTGAGGTATAGTTAATTTTCTATACTCACTCACTCTTACTCTCTGTCTTAAACTAGGCTCCCCCTCTCTCTATTTTTTTGTGTTTTTTTACCAATCCTTTTATTTCTGTCCTCTGCCATTTTTCCTCTTTCTCCAGACCACCTGCATAGCTAGCAGGAGTTGGCCATGCCATTTTTCAGGCTCGCTCAGCTCCAATGCCACTTCATTCTGACTAGCTAACACTCCGCAGGGGCTTGTCTCAGAACGGCCTGCCAATTAAACTGAACCAGTGCCAGCAAAGAGCCAATCTTTATTTATTTATCCCCATAATAAGCTCTCAGAAGTGACTAATCTGCCACCTTCTCTGTGTCTACGTAGAGCTGTTTGTCTTATGGATGGCACAAATGGCTGCTTTCAGAGAAAGATGCGTAAAAAGGGTTTTTTTAAAGAATGACATTTACATTATAGTTATTTAAAAAAAGATCCTCTATGAAATGCCTTTGTAGTTGTACCCTGATATCAGGTGGAATATTGTTATGCAAAATTGAATGTTTAAAACACTGCTATGTCACCCCCCCTCAGACAAAAAACTTTTTTTTTTAGGTTACACATTTTTCTTCGACTCCAGATCTGGTCTGTCAGCTCTGAAGTGTACTATTTTAATTTTACACATGAACTAACAGGCAGCAGGGGTCTATTTGGGCAAAAAGACATAAAGCAAAAAAAAAATGCCTCAGAGCTTAGCGTTCCATCAGCTGAAGGATTGTTAGCGGGGACACATGAGTCAGACTTGAGCAGACTAGATAGTCTGGTACTTTTTGTCAATAAAGTGTCCTTAAACCACCTAATTTCTCAGAAATGGAGCATTTGATTGGCATTAGAAATCAACAACCGTGTTTCTTCACATCTGTTACCAAAAAAAGTTCTAATGTTTTTTAAATATGTGATGGCATTCAATTTTCATTAAATGTTTCATTCCTGTTTTCTTTCCTCTAATAAAAGTAAAGCTTGAACAGGAGATGAAGGACATTTGGAAACTAATTTCTGCTACATCCCAAAGTTAACATTAATATTGAGCTGCTACGGTTCTGGAGATGGTGGCCAGAAACGCTTGCAAGAGAATCGGGCTCACAAAACATCTTAGGAGCTAAAAAGTAAAAAATGTCCTTTCCATTTGGATTTGCAGGCAAACAAACAAAAAATAAACAAACACAAAACAGGGCAAAACCGGTTTAGTTTTGGCCAAACTGTAATACAACAAAATACTATTGCATCTGATACGTTTCCTGTTACAGAGTATATCATATTTTGTTGCTTTTAGATGTGACCGTTATTATTATTTTGGACGCTGTGGAAAGCAGAGCTTCTAATCATGTTTTTTCACACGCAGGATTTTCCTGATTCCTTCGTGCACTTCATGCTGCGCATCATAATATATAATTCAGAAGGGCCTTTATACGCGGCGCAGCCTTATCACAAGAGCGACTGCACAAAGCTCAGATGATCGCATTCCATGCTTCTCAACATGCAGCCGTTTTCCTTTTTAAAAGCACTAAAGCATCTCATTTTTCTCCTTATCAGACAGCACTCACCTTCCTTCTTCTCCTCTAAACCCACAATCACGCTCTCTCTTTTTTTTTTCACTCATTGCCTGCGTTGTGAGAATGTCGCACCGGTGGCTGTCACCAGCAAAGCAGGCCAAAATATACGGAATTGTTTGTGTAGCTGTGTCGTGCTTCCGTAGCGCAAGTCTGGACACGGCTTTTCAAAGTATCCGGCATTTGATCAGCATTTACATCAGAATGTGAAAGAGCTCAGCAGCAGGGAAGTGTGGAAGGGAAGCAACAGGAAAGGCTTTTTCAGCTTCAGGCCGAATCAGATGCTGCTCTTCACAGCACATCTTCACCTTCACAAGCCCACGCAACATTCCACATGTCCGTATGTTGCAGCCATCCATACTAATTTTAGCGTTCTATGAACAGGACATGGATCCGAGGACAGAATTTAACCGTTGTCTAATCATTAAATGTTGGTTCTAAGAACTTATAACAGTTTCAGATAACAGGCTTTAAAAAAATGTGGAAAACTTCATGTCCTCACAATGTTGCTACAACATATCTAGGAGCCTTAGTATTTCCTTAAGCGTTGTTTATGGTGAAGAAGTAATATTATCTGTACATTATAACAATTCAAAGACAGCCATTAGACCCGGTGTTTAGAATGTTACAGCCTTACCCTAATAGAACTGTTTGGGAACATGCTGTATGTTTTACCAACATTATCTGTTAGAACGTTACATGACATAGAAAATAAAGCAAGAAGCCTCCAGAGGATGTCCTTCCACAGTATGTTCATTGAATAACAAAAACATAGTGTTCAATCAAATTTGAAACCATTCATTTTATAATGCATTGTTGAAAATGTTTATCCCCTGATTTCAGTAATTATTTAGGTTTGCTAAGTTTTCAGTACATCATCAGGGATTAGAAAAACAAAATTCATATATCAGGCTTTTTATTTAATTATGGATTTGAGATCGACTGCTGCATACTAAAATGTTCTCTATTTCCTGTTCTCTCTCCCAGGTTCTCTATTTATCTCTTTTTCTAACGGTAGAATGCTGGATTCATATTGCAGCGCTAATGAGAATGTACTGATTTAAAGAAACTAAGCAATGAATGTCTGCTTCAAAGGGATACGAGGGGCTAAACAAACGGCATATGAAAATGAATCACCCAAAATCAAAATCAATTATTTTCTGACTCACTGTTCAACATGTTTCTAACCAAAACAGTTTAAACATGACTTAGATTATGAAGACTAATCAGCTCTGTTTGCAACATAACTATCAAAACTGTCTCTCTTTACCATATGTTTTGGAATCACGTATGAGTAACAAGTTTGTTTTCAGCCTGAATTCTCCAACATTAACATGGTCATTGCGCTTGTGTGTGCACAGAGGGTTGCCCCGGTCTGTGTAACGGCAACGGCAGGTGCACCCTGGGTAATAACGGCTGGTATTGCGTGTGCCAGCTGGGCTGGAGAGGAACAGGCTGTGACACCTCCATGGAGACATCCTGCAGTGATGCCAAAGACAATGATGGAGGTAAACAAATACCAGACTGAAGTAGTCTGTCAGTATGTCTGAGCTTTTTTTTTTCTTTTTTTTTACTGTTATTTATCTTAACTCATTGATGTCTGCTATCTAAATCTCCTGAAATGGAACTGTTTTTAAACCTGACATCCTGGTTTTGTCTTCTCCTTAATCCTGAGCACCTGCACTATCGACTAATCAGGTAGCTCTTTAAATAAACACAGATGTGTCCGAACATGCCTTTGGATTCTTTCGGTATAGGAGAGTAGAAGCTACGTCGGGTGAGAATTAGATGTTCAGAGCTCCTTAAGCTGAGATCGTGGGTATACAAAACCCCACAGAGCCCATGCCTTCCAATCCCAGCATGCACTAGCTTCAGGGTAGGCTTCCCACAAAGCCAAGAAATAAGCCTCAGCCTGCGCCTCTGACAAAATCCTCCAAGACCTGAGAACACACAGACTCCAGGGATATACGCCTCCGCCTGGGAACGCTCCTGTCCGTGATCTGCAAACACACTGCCCCACCACTGACTACTGCGCTTCAAACAACCATATCAGTCATCATTTTTTGTTTTTGACAATTCCTCTGTATTCAGACTCCAGGCTGAACATATGCTGTCGGAGGATGATCAGTGCCGGAGCAACACACAATCCAATCTAATGTGCAAATTACACTCTCCCTCATTTACCATACTGTTCAATATAAGGCCAAAGCACTTGGCACATTAAGGCATTTGGATTTACATAAGTGTCCACTCAGCAGCAAAACACACTATCGAATGTGCGCAGTAAGAAGTTATGAATTGGTTACTCTGTGACAGCAAAGGCAGGCGTTAAAGAGGCAACGGTGTGATGTCTGCCAGGAGACGTGTTATTTTTGTCTCTCTGTCCATCTGGCCAGAGTGCTTCCTGAGAGCTAAGAATGAGGGAGGAAAAAAAGAGCCATGACCCATTTCAAAGCTCTAAAGTGTCCCTCTCCTGGTCAGGAGTCTTGAATTATTCGAGCTGAATTACAGGAAGGAGGAACGCAGCCAGTGGAGGTGAAAAAAAAGATATGTTAATAGCATAAAAAAGAAAAAAAAAGGAGAGACCCATATTTATTAAAAGGTGTCTTTGACTGACTATGTGCAGTTTTATGTAGAGTACAAAACAGGTTATTACACATAGTTATTTAAGATAGTTCACTTTCAAACTCACAATGCTCTGTGTTTTGTATATTTTAATTTGATTAAATTATCCTTCATTTAAAGGCATAAATCTAACCATTTTATTGTACTGACTTTTATCTTTGTACTAACATATACAAAGAATAAAATAGAGCATCAGAGATATTTATTTATTAACAAATTCTACATATATTTTTTTGTTCAGGATTCAACAAATTTTTTTTTTGTCTAGACAACTTTATCTGATATTAATAATCTAAATGCTGTACATGTTGCTAACAGAAATCCTGTTAGTTAAACACTGACAGATTTGCCTTTTCTCTTCAGATGGCCTGCTGGACTGCATGGACCCGGACTGCTGCGTGCAAACGTCGTGTCACATCACCTCCCTGTGTGTTGGATCTCCAGATCCTCTGGACATCATCCAGGAGACGCAGATGTCTATTGGCCCGAGCAACCTGCACTCCTTCTTTCAGCGTGTGCGCTTCCTGGTGGGCCGAGACAGCACGCATGTGGTTCCTGGGCCTAACCCATTTGAAGCTAGGTGAGTAAAGTAATTAAATAGGAGGTCATTTAGATCATTAGGTTATTTATCAGCAATATCAACAATAACAATAATGTTTTCTTATTGATATAGATACTTCAAGCCCTATCAAAGACAGATGTAACATGAACAAATAAGAAGCACTAAATAAATTGATTAATGAGTTGTGACTAACAAAGTCAAGCACTTTGTTAAAAAAAAACTATGCAGGCAGAACACAATTTACTTGACGAAAGTGATCACTGAAACGCCCACAGCGTTGACTGCTTCTATCTTGGGGAGATTCATTAGAGAGACTGTTTCATGTCTCCAATGGCTTGTTGTATTTTTCCCCCCAAAGACGCCGGTGCGAACACATTGTGCATTATTTTTAGACTATTTGGCTGAGGAATTGCAGATCAGATCACAGGAGTACAGCAACTACACAAGTCGCACACACTGGCATGTTTCGAAAGTTGTGGCATGTGGAAATTCTTTTGAGTGGCTCTCCCATAAGCAACCAGGGCACACGATCCCATCCACACTTCTACAGATTAGAAAAAACGACAAAAAAATACAAATAAAAATGCTGTCACTATATCCCATGTGGCTTCTTAGATTCTCACTGTCTTTGTCTTGTTGCCTTTACATTCTGAAACCCTAGCGGGATTCTTTGGCGATGCGTTTGCATCTGTCGTGCTTGCGGATCTTTCAGCACCCTCCCTTCTTTTCCTCGTGCTTCTTCCTAAGCTCATTTAAGACATGCACAATAGGCAGAGACACACGGAAGAAAAGAAACGAAGCAAACTCCGAAAACTTACAGACCGCCCTCTCACTTATCATTCATCAAACTGCACTAGAAACATCAATGCATAAAATGTGGGGGCGCAAAAAGCAAAGTATAAAAAAAAACATCTAAAGGCATTTTGAAAGATTGCTCTAAGGGTCAAGCCTAGCAGCACTCTAATGTTTTGATTCTGTCTTTTTGAGGCTTTGACTTAATATGCAGAAAAGGCCTCGGATTGATATTTTTAGCCTCCTAAAGTGTGATGTGATGTTTTGAGAAGCTTTCACTTGTTTGCCCTTAATGCCGTAATTTGCCATACAGATCATCTCAACTTTGTAGTGAGTCTTAAAGCCAAATGGCTTTCTGCTTTGTGCATCAGTGTCTCCAGTTTGTTCAATCTCTTTCGTTTTTTGATCCATTTGCTTTGATCACTTCAAAGTCAAGGCCAATCGTCTAATTCCCCCCCACTCCGAATTCCTCTGGCTTTTCTTAGCTAAGCCCCCACAAAACTTTTCCAAGTCATCGCACCCTCAGTCCGCCAATATTGAGACGCCTGGTGCTTGTAAGCTTCCTCGAACTTCAGCTCATAACAAAACATGGCAAGAAGGCAGTGTCTGATAGCGCCTTTTGTGGACCTGTCAGTGCATCCTCGTGGACTGCTTTCTGAACACAAGCTGACATTTTCCAGAAGGATTTTGAGTGGTTCACCTTATTATTCTGAGAAGGAAGCACTCCATTTGATCGAAAGTTAAAAGAAAAACACACAGAACAAATAAGTGAAGCGGCGATAAGGCACAAGGCCTAAGCTTTGTCTCTTCTCACCTAAAAATATCAGCTGTTATATATTATTTAACACTGTTCATTCTGCTGACAGATCTGAGGAGGCTTGGCAGAGGCTCTCGGGCTCGTGTGGGACACTTCGACACGGGATGTGCCAGCAGGAAACATTCCCCTGGCCGTCACCTGATCAGCCCCTCTTTATTGATCCTCTCTCCCTTTTTTTCATGTCAGAGTCCTCTTCCTTTATGCGTCGTGCTATTAGAAAGCTTCCGAGGCGCCGCACGCAAAAGCCACCTGGCTTTTAATGGGACACTTAATACGCCAGACTACATCATTTGAGAGCATGCGGCTGAACAGGAAACAGCACGACATTGTTTTATTTCTATTTCTGCTGTTATTTTCAGTATTTTATGTTGTTTCATATGAATGCATATGTCGACAAACACGACATGGGATCTACAGCAACGTTGCATCAACTGAAACCATGATTTTTTCACTCCAGTTACGGAAACATACAGTAGGTGTTCTTTTTCATATTGGAGACGAGGGAGACAAAGAAAACTCGTTATTTCGTTTCTCTCCATTTAGCTTGATTTCAAAAGCTGGCACAAAGCCCTGCAAAGGAGAAACTCTTATGCATGTTAATGCACTTCTAACGAGGACTGGAGCATGCTTTATGTGTTCATTTTCTTGCGCTTTAAAAGTAATTGGCTGATGTAATGACGAGGCAGCTTCTTTTGGAAAGATGCTTCACTTGTAATATCTATCTGGCCCATACAGAAGCAATAGAAACCATTTTACAGTCAGGTTCATCAACAGGGAAAGCAATGTCCTGATGTAAACCCGGAAAACTGTAAAAGGAATACCTGCAGAAACATTGGGTAGTGTTTTATAGTATATATACATGATAGGGATGTGCATCTCTATAACTGAGGTCTATGCGATTCGAATCTCGATGCATAGCCAACGATACAAGCTACCGATGCCATATTATTCACCCTCACCACGATCCAGTGCGATTCACCACAATGCAATTATATAAAAATACGATGCAACGGAAAAAAATATATACTATGCAATTCACTGAGGTACAGATAGTTTGCTTTTATTTCTTTGGTTCAGAAAATCATAAATTTACTTCAGTGCCTTCTGCCTTCTAAAGAAATTTGAACCAAAACCAGACCTTCTTTTCCTGTTCTGTCACTAGCAAGATGCAGCTCTCCCTTTGCCATGTTGGTCTATATTCTGTCACTTTCAGTAGTGTCCTGATACTTCATTCAGAAACATAGAGAAACTGTTTAGCAAAGAGAAGATCAATCATATATAATATAAATAAAATACATGTATACATATCAAATATATATATAAAATACATGTATACATATAAAATATATACATATAAAATATTGTCACAAATTTTTGGTAAATTATTGTTCACATTCTTAATAATAAGAGTATTGCGCATCTACTACTAATAATATATATATAAATCCTTTTTAACTGATGCAAATATGTAAAAAAAAAAAACGATGCATCGTGATACAAATGGCAACTTGTATCCGATGCACAATTTTTAGATCGATGCTTATTTTTTATGCCGATGCCGAATCTTACCATCCATGATAAATGTACTAAAAAAACTGACCGTTGTTCAGCAACTCATTGGTGCTTCAAAAGCAGAATCTTTGTTGTGGTTTATTTAATCACATGTATTTATGTAAAGTATTTTGCTCAAGGCAACTCATCAGATCACAGACTAGGTACAGGGCTAGAGACATCAAGATAGAAAGAGAAGAATTTCCACAGAATCTAATTTACCTGACAACATAACTTAATGAAAAGAGAAGTCAAATGAACAATGCTGTTACAAACAGAATTCTTTTTTAATCCTGCAGTAGCATCTAACGTTACCAACGTTAGATGCTACTGCAGGATTAAAAAAGAATTCTGTTTGTCTTAAATATAGACGTGAATGAATCACTAATGTTTAACACTTCAAAAGCCTAGCAGTCATGTTAGTTGCTCATATAGGACATTGCAAAGAAGGTATTTATATAAGCAAATGTATAAGTGTTAATCCAATAGGCTTGGTCTAAAATGCCCAGGGATTGTGTATTAGTTTATGACTGTATATTCTCCTGACCAAATGGCACCTGTTAACACACCGTAGTTTTTTAAATGGCTGTAACAAAAGAAGACTTGATGATGCCTCTTTCAGCAATTCTACATCTAAGATCAAGGCAGATCCAGCACACAGTTTATTTCCTTTTGAAATAATGAAACCGTCAGCACATCTCCCCATGTGTTGTTTTACTGCACTTCAACTCCAGTTGAAATGTGTTATTATTTTGCCCATTAGTGCCAGTGAAAAGTCCAACTGCTTTCAGTATTCCTGCAGAGCACAGCAGAGATGGAGCCACACTAGATCTGTTGTTGTGACGTGTCCTTTTGAACCAGTAAACCTCCCCATAAATAAACCCTCCAGTTTCCTGCGGTTTGGGAAGTTTGCTGAGGGTTTTTGTAGTTTTGAATTCTGCTGTGATCACACACATCTCTTATTCCGTTTCACTCTCTTGCTTTCTCTCTCACTCTCTCTCTCTCTCTCTCTCTCTCTCATTGTCTGCATCTCCAACTGCTCTGTATCGCTGTTTAATATCAATATTAAAATCATTCACTATTTCCATTATCAGTTCTACATGCGTCCTGCTCAGCCATGCACTGCCAGGCTTTAAGATAGTTTCTTTCATGTGACAGCCATAGTAAAAGGCCACTAACACATAAATAATTGGCTGTGACTGAGTTTCACCTTCTTTCTTTTATTTTTTTTTTCTCATTATCACTCCACAAATCTTTTCTGGGCTTTGGATTGGCCTGCATGTGCTAATATTGTTTATAAGGAAGCAAAGCTAAATCAAGGACTGCTGAAGGAGAAAAGCGGCCTGAATTAGCATAAAGCCGTGCTCCATGGGACCAGGATATTGTTAGGTGAAGAATTTCGCCTGCAGTAAGGACACGGCGAGGGCGGCCACTTACACACCGGTGTTAATTGTTTTCCGCTAAGTAGCAAATATTTACGATCCAACTCTTCAGTAATATATTTTTCGCTATCGATTTTTTTTTTTCACTTGCGCTTCGTGGAGCATCTTAAACGGCACACCAGTGAGAACCGCAGGATATAATACTGGCATAAAAAGCCTTTTTGATGTACAGTGTGTTTACTTCCCAAACATCTTATGAAGTCTCCCCTAAGTCCTACTTCATGTGACATTGAACTTCATAACACTTGTATCCTGCACTTAAGCCCTTTGCTGTGAGTTCAGAACTATTAGAAGTGTTTGATTGATTTTTTAATATTGATTCCGTGAGCCTCGTCTCGGCCAAGGTGACAGATAACATCTTTCGACTGCAAGATCATTTCCAACCTGAGTAGAGTGGCTGAAAACACCAATTCTGGCACCGCACTGCTGTCCTCTCTCCTCTAAGCAGAACCTGTTTTAATGAGGATGAAAGTGTAAAGCATTCTCTACGAACACCTTATTCTTCTTGTCATTATCTCTTTTTCCTTCTAGGCAGGGATCCCCACCGCGCTCTCCTCTGAGCTGTCGACTGGGTTGAATTCATTATTTACGCAATTAGAAGCGGGGTAACGCGAGGTGCACAGTGCCACTATGTGTCTGCATGTTTGAGTGATATCGCTATGGCAGAACGTTGGACTGACTTTCTGGCTTTGTGCTCACGTCTCTCTGCAGTCATGCCTGCGTCATCCGAGGACAAGTTGTGACGTCTGATGGAACTCCACTGGTGGGGGTGAACATCAGCTTTATCAACAACCCTGCCTACGGCTACACAATCACCAGGCAGGATGGCAGGTAGGATGCTCTTTGCAAAATATAATAAATGTATCCCCGGTGTGCTGTTAATAGCATATTGGAGGTGGCCTAAATCAGCTCTTTTTTTATTTTAAAGCAATACAGTTGTATCTTGTAAAATCCCCAATATATCACATGATTATAGCTGGTTATATAGGAAAAAGACATAAAACCAGTTTATGTGCTTGGCAATCCTCCTGATAGCAAAGCCGTGTGCACAAGTGTGAGTGCAAGTGAAAGATCATGGGAAGGAGCCAAAAATCACCTTTTTATTTGTTTTATTCTTTCATCATCTCCGTGTGAAGGAGGCATTATGTTTTAGGGTTATTTGTCCGACCCTCCATCTGCTCATCCATGCTTGTGACTAGGATTTTGCACTAATGCAATAGTGGTTTAAGACTTGCCGCATTTATATGGTAAATCCTTAATTGCTGAGCAGATGATTAAATTTAGATGCAAATTTGAATCGATCCAAACAGGGTCAAGTTCACAGCAAGGTCAAATGTCTGGAATAGTTCCCCCCCCCCCCAATAGCTTCCGTATAACGTATATTTTAAGGGTAGTTTTAACGTATAAATTTATAGGTCAAAGGACTATGTTTTTAGCCTTCACCCCTCATCCGAAAACCCATGAACTATCACGTTTATATTATAATACACTTCATTTATTTACAAATTTGGCATACACTGTATGGACTGTATGGACACTGTATATGCTTTGGGTAAATGTAGTAATGACTGAACTATTGCTTTCTGCAAAAGTGGTAGCAAAATGGTTAAAGCTCTGGGAAGGTCAGGGGTTCTAGCCTCAGTATTGCCAAGCTGCTCTTTAACTATCTGTGCTCCAGGGGCACTGTATCATGGATAACCCTGCTCTCTGACCAGTTTCCTAACATCAAAATGTTTATGTGATTAAGTAAAAAGCCTCTTTACCTTTCTTTCCTAAACTATGCATCATTGTATAGAATGTTTTGGATGCAATGGAATACAATTTTCCTGCACTTAAACTATCAGACCCAAATCTGTTCCAGCATGACAATGCCCCTGTGGCCTCCATGAAGATATGGTTTACATGGGTTTGAGTGGAAGATCTTGAGTGGCCTGCTATAAAGCTCTAGCCTAAACCCCAAACAACTTTGGGTTGAATAGGAATATTGAAAAATCTAAATCGAATCTCCACAACAAATCTAGTGTTAAGACATTCCAGAAGAGTGGATGTTATTATGACAGAAAATGGGGACTAAATAAATGGGACACTCAAAAAGCACATCTGGCACACATCTGCCACACAGGGTTAAACTTGGGGTTGCTTAATAACTTGGATTTCTCTGTATTTCTCTGTCCTCTAATTTTAAAACACAAATAAAAAAAACATCTTTTCCGCTTGCTTTTCCACCCACCCAGTAACTCATTTGCATTCTGTCTTCTTCGGCTTTCTAGTTTACTTTGCTATCTCATACTTATATAAACATGCATTTTCCCACTCTTTTTCAAGTTTTTATTACTGTTTGTTTTCAAATTTCAGTTGATTTTTTTCCTTTATAAGATAACAGTGGTTTTATGTTCTTTGATGCGTCTTCGTGTACCCTGGAAGTGGCTTGTAAATAAGAACGCTTTTATTTAAGTGTGATATTAGAACAGAAATTCTAAGTATTTGATAAATTCTCCTGACGTTGTGGTAGCTTCAGCAAGCTTTATGCTTTCAGGTGTAACTTTGATCGCAGAAGTTTCTAGTTCTGTAAGCAGAAGCAAAGAAATTATGATGTGTACCACCATTATACAAACCGATCAGAGCAAGCAGGTATATGTACGTGCCTGCTGATCCTCTCTCACACTCAGCTGTTCTAGCTATGGCACATTTAAATGTATTCTATGGGTTGTGATTTTTGAGGGAACACCAAGAACTAGACTGAATCTTTCAAACCAGCTGCATTCAGGTAACTTCCATCAAAATCACGTTAGCTCAGTTTGTATTCTGTCTGTCTAGGCAGTAGATGTTTTATTTATTGTGGTGTGTACACAGCCTGTCAAAAGGCCACCTTGTTTTTTTTTTTTTTGAAGATCTCAGAGTAATGTTTGATGTTCTATGCCAACAAACACCCCTCAAAGCTTTGTAGGAGCAGTGAGGAAGTGCTGTTTGTAATGAAACGCTATGTCGAGTCACTAACCTGCACCCAACATCAGTTCCTCTGGAAGGTGCTGGATCAAAAGGTTAGAAAGAGCCCATGTCCAGACATCTGTACAAACCTCCTGGGAAATCCTTTAGGAGGCACAGTGAAGCATCTCCTGGAGATTGGAGTACTTTGTGTGGAGAAAAAAACTGTACAGTTGGTATAGCTGCTCTAACACCTAATTAGCTTTTAAAAGTGTAATCAGTGATTTTGATTAAAGCTACTTGTTTGGAACTTTAAATACATCGCGCTAAAGCTACACCCAGGACAGACTGATGTGTACTGTCTAGGCTAGACTTTCTTCATTACACTGTGCAAAAGTGGAGACATTTTTTTGTTATGGTATTATAAATATGAAAGTATAGACACCTCCTTGTGCTGATTGGTTGGATTGTGGTGGCCAACATCATTACACATCCTGTTTTTTGAAACATTTTACCTCAGAGTGGATATTTGATTGACAGCTGGACTAATAAGAATATATCACCAAATATTTATAGCAAGAAATGGTCAGAAATAACTTATAATAAAAATAAATGAATACAAATGATTGAATCGATTTTTCATTGTACAGAAGCCAAAATAAAATTGAACCTAAAGTCATGTGCATGTGCACATACACACACACACACACACACACACACACACACACACACACACACACACACAAATTCGCTCACAGCTCCATTTTGAACCCTTTCCAACACCCCACACTGAAACACACCTTTTAATCCCAGCATCCCTCCCTCTTTCTATCTTTCCTGTTTCATCCAGCACCACTCTGCTGTGATCTGTTTCTTTATCCTCTTTCATGCTATTCTTTACTCTCAGTTGAGATGTCGTCCTTCTGCTAGCTCTCTAAATCTCTACATCCTCTCCTTACCGCCTTTGCTGATAATTTTCTCCCTGCTGCTGTTATTGCTTTCCCTACATCCCACACATTTACTCTCTTCTCCTCCTCTATTCTGTCTTACTCTTTCTCGCTCCCTTTCACACTCTATCTTTACCCTGCACCTCCTCTCCTCATCACTTTGCGGGTGTAAACTCTCTCTCTCTCTTACCTCTCCATCACCTTGTTCTTTTCCATCTCTCATTTTCTCTCCCCTCTCTCTCTCTCTTACTCTCTCTCTCTCTCTCTCTCTCTCTCTCTCTCTCTCTCTCTCTCTTTTCTCTCACTCTCTCATGTAAATACTGCCTCTCTCCCACTGCTCTGTAGTCAAGCCTTGCGAAACACGCTCAGCATGGCGTGAAATCACAAATGCACCTGTTCAACCACTTAGAAATGGAGGAAGACTGCCTTCACTCATTTTTATGATGTGTTCTTCATCCTCTAAGCACATGCTTTCTCCTTTAAACCTTGAGTGAATGAGTTCCTCTGACTCAACCAAGACTCACACTGACCACAGCAATTCATTCATTCATTTTTTTATATGATTAATCCATCATCTGTCACTGCTGAAGTGAGAGACAAAAAAATCAAACAAGCTTACAGTCATCTTTGATAAAAAACAAAAAATCAGCTTTTGACATGCTCCATATGACTTATGTGAAAACACTGAAAAAAGGATAGTTTTCACATTTAAAAGAGAAACTAGCTAAGTAGCTAATCTGTTTAAAGTAGCATATGAAAGCGAGTTTAAAATGTAGCTAGATAAAATAGGAGTTTTCAATGAAACTGCTACACCAAACACAACTACATTGTTAACTACATATTAAATATAGGGTATTATCTTGGCTGTTCATAGCTAGACAGACCAACTAAACAGGAGGTAAACATTATCCACTTAGTTTGCTAGCTAAGTAGATAATGCTAGGACCTTTAGACATTGTAGTAGTCAGAAAACCTGACAGCAACAGCACATTTTTTTTTACATTAGGAACTTATGTGCTGAGCACAGCTCAAATAAAAGCTTGCATTAGCAAAAGTTAAAGTTAGCCTACAGTTTAATATATGTACATACTGTGCATACAAGTCACACAACCATATGCTGGAATAAAACCGAACAGAATAAAAAGTACAAAATTACTTTGCAATAAAATACAAATAGAATAAAAATAGAAACAATATGCCCAAAAGGTCCAAATTCAAGTCATACTTTAGAACAAAACTCATTTCATGCTTTAGACTGAACAGGGTGTACATTTTGGGTGGATCAAGATGCATGCGCTCTTTTTATTTTCCACTTTCTTACTTTCACTTTTCAGCAATTTTATTTTACTGTGCACGCACACCGCTCCGCTTGCTTCTCTCTCTCTTTCTGAGTTTTGCTGTCCCTGCTGGCTTGCCGCCTCCTCTCCATCCACAGCTGGCACTCAACCATGCCTTCGCTGCCGTAGTCATGCTTTGAATATTCAAGCTACTTATCATTTACAATATTTTATAGTTCACTATTCATACGCCTACAAAGATCATTTTTGCTCCAGCCTGTGTATTTGATCATGCGTGACATTCATTAGCATGGAACAAAGTTACCAGGATTCATTTAAACCATTATAACTTGCACCAAGGTACACCGTATGTACACTGACATACTTTTATGGCCACCTGCCTAATAATTTGTTCTCCTGCTGCCAAAACATTAATGAACTTTCAAGTATTAACAGCATTAACTTCTTCAGCAGTTTGAGCTACAGAAGTTCGGCCAGCCTTCGCTCTCCACGTGCATCACTGTTTCTTCCTTAGACCACTTTTGATAGATACTGACCACTGCATACCAGGAACACCCACAAGAGCTGCAGTTTTGGAGATGCTCTGACCCAGTCGTCTAATGATCACAATTCGGCCCTGGTCAAACTCAAATTTAAATCCTTACGCTTGTCTATTTTCCTGCTTCTAACACATCAACTTTAAGAACAAATGTTTACTTGCTGCCTAATATATCCCACCCACTAACAGGTGCCATAATGAAGAGATAATCAGTGTTATTTACTAACTGGGCATAATGTTATAATGTCATAATGTTTTGCCTGGTCTGTGTATATAATTTGTCATCAATCTTTGTATTTGTATGCTAATTCCTCCCAAACCAAAAGGCTACATAGCTCATGAAAGCGGTTTGTGTGAGACTTTGTTGTGAGAGAAGCTCTCGACTATGAAGTGTTTAATGCTGTTAAAGCTGAGCTGGATCAACATCCTTATTCATATTGCACTATAGAATCCATGCGTCGAACGTAGACGCATAAAAAAGGGTTTAATTGTGATCAATGCCTCTTGTGTAGCTTTAGGGATGTTCTGCAGGATGTTAGAAATCCTTTGATTTTTGAAGTACATGGAGTCATGTGTATTCCCCTGAAGGGGACATGAAAGCAATCAGTCATTCATTGCATCAACGAGCAGACTGCAGGCAGTGTAGCCGGACCGAGCCGTACCAATTATTCATGTTAGTGGTCTAATCCAGTTAACCCCTTTGGGTTCACCCACTTCCCTGATGAAATCCTAAACAGAGAGAGTGATGCTGTGGAGAATTATAGTGTGTGTCACTTCTTCAGCCTGAGGTGCTTCTCGTGATTAATAACAGGACTCATTGATCGGCACGGCGGCCCGTAGGTGTGCGATTTATGCTCGTGCGTCTGGCTGGGCATTGTGTGTGTGACCGGCTGTGACTGCAGTTCGCCAAAGGCTTTGAGGCAGCATGAAAGCATGCATGTGACCATTCTGTCACGCACACACACACACACACACACACACACACACTCATACACACCCGCACAGCGTCCAAGTTCTATTTTAGCAAGGGTACCATGGCAAGGGCAGAGCAGACCTTTGTTTACAGACTCAGCCAATGAGCACTATGCACCAGAAGGCAGTCTGTAGGGATGTGTAGGTGAATTAATGCCCAGGCAGTGTGAGGGTTTACCTGCACATTCACTCTTTAAATTAGAGTCGTGGAGATTCACGGCCACACTGTCCCAGCACACTCCCTAGGGTTTCCACATCACCTTCCGCTAATGGCTTATTAAGGGCAGCAGTTTTACAACGCAGGTGTTCAGTAGGTACTTAGGAATACTGTGCATTTCTTTGGTGTGTGTTTGTGTGTGTGTGTGTGTGTGTGTGTGTGTGTGTGTGTGTGTGTGTGTGTGTTTGTTTGTGTTTGTGTTTGTGCTCTGTTTTTTTACTTGTTTAATTACTTTGTTATATGTATTTCATAATATTTCCACTTTCCTCCCCCAAATATGTTTTATTTTTATTATTTTTTTTTTTACTAAAAAGTATTTTAAAATGTTTGCTTGATTTGAAAGTGTTCTGAGTTTTTTTTCTCTGGCCAGCAATAATTATGATCATAAGAAACATTAAAGGTGCTTGCTTTTTACTCTGACTGGATAACTCCAAGAGTAATTTGTCAAAAGATGATTAATTTTTTTTACTTTTTCCTCACCTTCAAGGTCTCGCCTTTAAAAGAGAGAGAAATATTGATTGGGGATTCTTTCATGCAGTCTTTTGTGATTATTTTGCTTTCATCGCTAATCCGTAGACCAGGTCACGTCAATCAGCAGCTAGGTCCTGATACAGACCAGGAGAGTATTTCATCAAACATCCAAACTCCATACCAGAAAACATGGGGGAAAACGTGGCATAGTTCAGCGACTTTAGTTTTTTACAGGATTTCAGTTTAACCAGTTCCTTGCTTTTATATCAATTATTTTGCTGAAGGCAGCTCATTAAATCATAGGTTACCTGCTTAGAGATATTAGCTCACAAAAGGAGGTTTTAACAAACTTTCATAGATTTTTTTATTATTATTTGGTCTTATAAGTTAACATAATGTGGCATTACAGTGGTACCTCTGAATATGAATTAAAATTCGCACTCTGGAATAATTCGTTCCAAATGACCCCAAATATTAATAGAAGAATAAGAATACAGCCAAATGCTCTAATATCATTTAGTATTCCGCATTTAATAATTGTGCCCTAACATCTAAAAAAGTAAAACATCATCTTAACTGGGTACTTTAACTTTGAGAAGAGTGAATGCTGGCATGATGGAGATGACGTTTCCAGGAAGAAATTATTGTTTGGAAGGAGACGAATCTCCTTCCACTATGATATCGGGCAGACTGTCACCCGAATCCTTGTTATCACTTATTTTTCTATTTTTTTTTCACTTTGCTTTGTTTCACTGCTTTCACTACTTTCGCCTTTTTCAACTTTCTTAAAAAACGTATCTATTGAAACTTGATTTTAGCGACTTTTTAAAATAGCACTGAAGTGAGACTGAGACTGAAGTGAATATTAACGAAACAAAGACACACCGATAAACGCAGAGCTAAGACGGTGCTCTCACTACGAATTGAGAAGTTGAGAAATTGAGGGTTGAGAAGCGTGAGAGACGGTACAGATGAACCATCGTCTCTTCGAATTTTAGCCCACGAGGTTCAGAGGAATTTTTCTAAATTCTGAATTTTTATGCGTAAACCGATACCGATATGAATTTTGATTCGTAATCTGAATTATACGTGTTCAGGGGCATTCGTATTCAGAGGTACCACTGTTTTTAAATTCGCCAAGCTGAGGCATGATAAAAAAAATCAAAATACCATTTCAGATTGTCTTGTTTATAGATGCACTGTATGGACAAGACACCAGTTTTTGCCAGCCATATGTGTTTCATCATGATAATGTTCCTGTGCACAAAATAAGCTCCATAAAGATAAGCTTCACATGGTTTGGAGTGGAAGATCTTGGGTGCTCAGATATAGAGCTCTGACATCAACCCTGTGGAACACTTTGGGACGAATTGAAACACTGACTGTACCTAAGGCTTCCTCACCCCACATCAGTACCTGCCTTTACTAACACCCTTGAGGATGAACGAGAACAAATCTCCTCAAGCGACTCTGAAATCTAGTGAAACATCTTCCCAGAACAGTGGAGGTTATTATATGGGTTATTATAGTATAAACTTATACTCAATGCTTGAGTATTTAAAGGTTATTGTTGTCATTATTCAACCCTGACATATTATTTTGTAACCTTTTTTATTATGTACGGAATTGTATGTACCTAGCTCTTTACATATTTTGGTTAAATAGACACTGTTTACCTTTCTCGCCTGCTGTTTTATAGAAGAGTTATTATCATCGACTTTTAGACGCTTGCCAGATCCAAGTCTGGAGGGTGTTAGCGGTGAACAGTTCAAAATTTCTCCTCCCCTCTTTCAAGATTAGAATGATGTCGGAGTATCTGTGGTAATTTCTCTTAGGGAGATAGAATTAAAAACTGATTCAGAAACTGACTGTCAATACTTATTTACTCTGTGGCTTTGCTGCACAATGCAGTCACTATTATATGCTGTAACAGTGGCAGGGCTGTGCCCCTTTTTAATTTCCCATATATAAAAAAAAAAAATTATAGTTTTTCCAGCACCACCCATTCAAAATGGTTCGATTAATTTAGATTTGAAAAGCTCAATCTTTCAAAGAGCCAGAAGCTTATTGTTTTTACAGCATACTGTGAAGCCAGTAGATTAAAAAACACGCTCCTTAAATAGCTGGAGCCGAGTTCTTTTCAGCAATAATTAATGCATAATTAATTACAATCACAATTAAATCCCCTTAGGGTGCTGAAGATAGACTTGGAATATGTTGTTTATAAAAAAGCAAAAAAAAATCTGATTTAAGTTATTATAATGAGATTGCATGGTAAATCATTGCGTTAGCACATAATGTAACGTTTTGTATGTTTAATTAATGGGATGATCATTGAATATAAAATATTCTCAATGATCTAATCTATTCATCTATTACCCTGGTGTTGTATTAAAAATGGTGCATGTACTAAGCAGATTGTATTATAAAAAAGAAGCATGTCAAAATTCACAAGAGATAAAGCCATTGCAGATCCCTACATGCTGTAAAGAAAGAAATGATTGCCATGACAAAATGAGTGAACATCGTCTTTTTTGTTTATTTGGTGTGACGTAAGCCATCCAGGCCCCTAAGTGGTATGTCAGACTGACAGTTTCACCAAAGCACAGTAATCTTTTTGCTCTGTTTCAGCTTTGACCTGCTCTCCAGTGGGGGTGTGGCCGTAGCACTGCGTTTCGAGCGTGCGCCGTTCATCATGCAGGAGCACACGCTGTGGCTGCCGTGGTCGCGCTTCTTTGTCATGGACACCGTGGTCATGCGGCATGAAGTAAACGACATCCCAAGTTGTGACCTCAGCAGTTTCACCCGCCCAAGTCCAATAGTACTGCCCGCTCCTCTCACTGCCTTCGCCTCGGCCTGTCACGACAGAGGAATCGTAGTGCCTGAGATCCAGGTGAGTGGTCATGAAGAGCCTGAATTTAGACGTTAATTAATATTGAGACCATAGATATAGGAAACCTGCTGTAGATTCTATTGTTAACTTTGTTCATACGTCAGCTTTAGAGTAATCACTTGTTAAACGAGTGTACAAGTCTGAAGAGAGATTTGATGCTACACTTAACTATGTCAGCTCACTTTATGTTGTCAATATTCCAATTTAATTAACTGGAAATATGAGTAACGCATTTGGATTAATTAATGCACTTAAATCTGCTAAGTAAATCTGCATAAGTATTAAAAAATCCATCTACAAGTTCAGTCAAAATCCGATAAAACAAAAAACGCCTTGAAATCCTTCTTTAAACGACATTACAGAATACTATCTTACAGTAGGTTCTCTTCTAGAAGTCTATTCCCTATTCTTTTGCTTTGAGGTGTCAGTGATTCTAACATCCAAATACTACACAGGCATTTTCACAAAAAAATATCGTCAAAGCTTATGTTGTGTCGGATGACTTCTGGGGGAAAAAAGTGTGATAAAACTCTAACATCTGCTTGGCTGTGAATTAACAAGAGAGTTAGTAGCAGGTTTATCATCCTATAAATTCTTTTTTGTAGCATCGCACAGAGAGTGATTATGACACTATTGGATTGTGAATGTATTTATAGAAAACTATAATTCTGTATAATGTGAATATAACACCAGTTTTCTAACATGTAGCATTAATGATGAAGTATTTCAGTCATCCTTTAGAATTCTGCTCTGTCTAGTTACCGATTTCCTTTTTTCCCGTTAGACAAGAAGTCACACAACTCGAAGCAGCACAACTTTTTTTTTTTTTACGAGTTTTTCCGCATAGCATCTGTATCCGGAATGTGTACGAATGCTTCAAAGATATAACAGACAACCCATGGGTTCAGCAAAAACTGTAGGTATTCTAGGCTGGAATTCTCACAGGAGTAAAATATAAATAAGAAAAACACCTTGTAGCACCTGGGAGGGATCAAATTATACCAGATCGCCATGTAGAACTAATTCCATTGCATATAGGTTGTTATTGATGGCTACATTTTCACATTTTTTTTCATGCTTTACATATTTATGTTCAATTTTAAGTTGTTTAAAACATATGCATCTGTTTTAAAGTCAGTACATATGGAAGCATATGTGTATGGCATTCTGGGAAAACCCTGCACTGGGTGACATTTTGACATTTTCTACAATACATATAGGGGTGAAATCTACAGGCTTTTCTGAAATAAGTATTAAGTAATAAGTATAAAAATTGAAAGTAAAAATGTGAAAATTGCATTTTAGATGCGAGATTTAATTACAGTTGCAGTGACTGTCTAAAATCAACCGCTCTTTATGGACTTTATTTATATCTAATATGTAATAAAATGTTTTGTTTTTTTCTCTACAAAAACAACAAAAGGCACTGTTATTCATAGCCTACAGCTGAGTTTGTCAAACCGGCTCTTTATTTACAGAACGTGATCTTTACAGAAAGTCTAGGAAGGTTTAAAAGTAAATAAAATATTTCTCCAGGGCTTGTGAGCAGCACAGTAGAAAAGCGTTGGCCCTGACGTAAAGAGATCCAATTCTGGCAATGCTGTAGCCAGAAAAAAAGGTCTTGGAAGGGATGGTTTGCTTTCATTTTCCTTTGTCAATCACAGAAAACACTAGCCAGCCATGGACATCTGTAAGCTCGTGTCTGAGGAAAAGGGCGCTTTCTTCCAAAATGTGCTCATGTGGTGTGTGATGCAGCATGAGCATCCGCTTGGAAAGATGCATTGGCTAGCCTGGTGTCTCTTGGAGGAAGTACATTGCTAGCCATCACGTTAGAGTGAGGAGCCAGTCAGAAAAAAATAATAATAATTTTCAGTCTGGAACACATTTATTTCTGCAATTTGACAAAAATGATGATATAGAAGAGACTAAGAGTTTAACTAGAGGTTGTAAAAAAGAAATAAATAACTCTACCACAGGACATTTGCTAAATATAAATCTCATTGGCTGTTTCATTTCAAAATCATATTAGTCATTGCGGACAGTGTTGCTCTTTATCCTCGACTGTTTTGCATTTACCGTTCATTAGCATCCCTATAGATTCACACTGGGAGAGCTTTAATTAGATGAACAGTTGCTATTAGCTTTTAACAGACGGAACAAAAAACATCTGGCCCTTTAGTGCTCTCTGTAAATGGATTGTATGCCCTCTATTGCACTGCGTGTTTTGATTCATTCCATGCCAGCTGGTGTCACTGATAGAGGACCCTATGCCCTCATATACAGAGGAAGCAAATTGGAAAGAGCATACATCAAGTTGGAATGGAGGAGTGACTCTAGCTAGTGGCAACACTTTCATCAGGGCTTTGTAATTGGTTGGAGATGCACAGTGTAATTTACAGCGCAAGCTTTTTGCAGAGCAAGGATAATTACGTTTAGCAGAAAGCAGACACTTATTGAATTTCTGTATCCAGAGTTTGCAGTCACAAGTGAAAAGCTGCATGTTTTTTTCTTCCTTCAGAGGGCAACAAGGGCTTGGGTGCAGGTGGTTCAAGTGTTTGTGTTTGTGATAGCAGATTGATGTTGGTCTATGAAGATATGTCAATTTGCTCAGTAATTCATTTCTGAAAGACAATTGCTCATTTGTTGTGTGTTTTTCTGCCCACTCCTGTATGTACTTGTCTGTGTGTGTGTACCAGTGTCCATGTGTTTCCATCTAATTATTTTGACTCCCTCTTTGCTATGCAAGATTAATGGCTCTGTGCAACATGCAGTGCTGTCTGGTCTATTAATATCAGACACCACCTTTCCCATCTTTCCTCTCATTGGCCTGGGGACACACACAGATTACTGTGATCTTTTACACATATTTTACACCATTCTGCATTTTTTTTTTTTTTACAGTCTATGGACTTTGTTACTGTCATTAATAAGATTTACAAATGAGCCTAATTTAGCAGACACCCTTCTTTTTCTTTGTCGTCCTCTTTATCTGTGCATTTGTGAAGGAGTCACTGACTGTGTTAATTGCTCTGGTCTTGTCTGAGAAGCAAAGTGCTACATGTGGTGACTTAATGAGAGCACTGCAGTGTGCGTCAAAAAGATTGTAAGGAGAAAACTAACGAACCAATCAATTCTGTGCACTAGGTCTTTGTGGGAGCAAAGCGCTGCTCTTTGGCTGCTTATCCTTTATGCAGATGTCTGTCTGATTTCATTTCACGTTCATTCATAGCAGAATTATTATTTTTTTATTGTGCCAATGCACCCAAATAAAACGAGTTTATTCAAGTCTTGTTATCGGGCCCTATTCACGTTCCAGCTGTGAGCATCTGCTTCAGTGCCAAATGAACTCTGGAAAGGTTGCACACTTGGAGTTTGTCCATCCATTCTGGCACCTTTTGTTAGTGTTTTAATAACTTTCAGTACTGAGTAAAGATGTCATCTTTTCTTGTGCAGGCTCTTCAAGAGGAAGTGCGTATTCCCGGGACAGATTTGCGCCTGGCATATCTGAGCAGTCGCACAGCAGGATATAAATCCATCCTGAGGGTCACACTGACCCACGCGGTCATCCCTTTCAGCCTGATGAAGGTACATCTCATGGTGGCCGTGGAGGGCCGCCTATTCAGAAAGTGGTTCTCTGCGACACCCAGCCTCTCGTACGATTTTGTTTGGGACAAGACGGATGTCTACAGTCAGAAGGTGTATGGCCTGTCTGAGGCGTTTGGTAAGTGGATCATCAAGTGGTTGGTTAGCTTTGTTTTAGCTTTCACTGTTTATATGTTAAATATGCATTGGCAATTTCTTTTGTTTTTCATTTTTAAATTACTTCACTATTTGTAAAGTGAAATGCAATTAAGACTTCAGTTCTATACTACTCTGTCCTCTACATCTGCCCCTTTCAAACCAACTACCTGCATGTCTTACCTCACCACATCCATGAACCTCCTCCTTGACCTTCATCTTTTCCTCCTTCATGGCAGCTCCATCTTCAGCATTCTTCTACAGATATACCCCATGTCCCTCCTCTGCACATGTCCAAACCATCTCAATCACTCCTCCCTCACTTTGTCTCCAAGACGTCCTACATGCACTCTCTCTAATAAACTCGTTTCTAATTCTGTCCATCCTCATCACTCCCAACGAAAACCTCAAAATCTTCAACTCTACTACCTCCAGCTCCATCTCCTATCTTAGAGTGAATGCCACTGTCTCTAAACCATACAACTTAACAGGTCTCTCCACAGTCCTTTAAACTTTCCCTTTCACTCTTGCAGATACCCTTCTCACAAATCACTCCTGTCCCTCTTCTCCACCCACTCCACCCTGCCTGCACACTTCTTTTTTCACTTCTCCAACACACTCTCCATTACTTTTGCACTGTTGACCCCAGGTACCTGAATTCCTCCCTTAATCTTAAAAATTGGTACCAGCACACTCCTTCTCCATTCCTCAGGCATACTCTCACCTTCCAGAATCTTGTTGTACAATCTGGTTTAAACTCCACTGCCATCTTTCCTTAACATCTCCATTCTTCTACCGGTATGTCATCTGGGACAACCGACTTTTCACTCTTCATCCTCTTAATCACTGCTCTCACTTCCTTCTTACTAATCCTAGCCACTTCCTGCTTCACCATCTCCACATCATCTACCCTTCTCTCTCACTCATTTTCCTCATTCATCAGCTGCTCAAAATACTCCCTCCATCTTCTCAAAACACTCTCCTCAATCGGTACAAATCCATTTCTCATCACAATACTGTGTTTACTATATTGACATACACCGATCAGGCATGACATTATGACCATCTGCCTAATATTGTGTTGGTCCCCCTTTCGTTGACAAAACAGTCGTGACCCATTAATCATCAACAGCATTAACTTGTTTAGCTACAGGAGCTACAGGAGCTCGTCTGTTGGATCGGACCACACGGGTCAGATTTCACTCCTCACGTGCATTAATGAGCCTCAACCGCCCAAGACCCTGTCACAGGTTCCCCACTGTTCCTTCTTTTGGACCACTTTTGAAAGATACTCACCACTGCAGACCGGGAATATCTCACAAGAGCTGCAGTTTTGGAGATGCTCTGACCCAAACGTCTAGCCATTACAAATTTGGCCCTGGTCAAACTCGTTCAAATCCTTACGCCTGCCCATTTTTCTGCTTCTAACACATTAACTTTGAGAACAAAATGTTCACTTGCTGCCTTTTTGTTTTTTTGGAATCTCTTTGCTCACAGTTAATTTCACACTCATTTGATGATTTGTTCTGATTATTAAAAGCATACAATGTAACTAAATAATCTTCTCTGTAAAATCATCATGATCATCAGCTATAGAGCAATGTGACCCTTTTGGAAGCGTGTTCAGGTTTGTGGGTTTGTAGAAGGAATGTTCACTCTTGTGTGTTTGTGCTTGAACAGTGTCTGTGGGCTTTGAGTATGAGTCATGTCCTGATATGATCCTGTGGGAGAAGAGGACAGCAGTCTTGCAGGGCTACGAGAGCACAGCTTCCAACCTTGGGGGGTGGAGCATAGACAAACACCATGCGCTCAACATTCAGAGCGGTGAGCTTACACACACTCTCACACACACACACACACACACCGATTTTTACTTTTACATAAGAATTACATTTCAGGTTAAATGTCAACAGAAACCAGGATAAAAATCTCAGGGAGACTGACGTGGCAAACGAATAGGGACACGACTGAGTACAACTTCCGCAGGAGTTGATGCATGACACCTTTGCCCGAATGTTTCTGAGTGCCTGATGCATGACACGTTTGAAACCAATAATTTAAATCACTAGGAAGGCAAAGTAAAAACAAAACGTAAACCCAGGAGTCAGTGAAGAAAAAGAAGAATGTGAGAAATGTCTGTAAATAGGAGCTTTTCAGAAATGAAGGAGCTGTCAAGGACATGTTTCATCAAATAAATGGCAGAGTAATGAGGCTGCTAGTAGACAAATCACCAGCAGAAGCAAGTCAATTCATGTCAAGTGGCTTGTCATTCTGCCATTCACTGTGTATTTTGTTGTTTATGGTGTAAGTGCAGTTTATCCACTATATTGGATATAACAAAAATCACTACAATTTTTGTAGAGGAAAGAACAGAACAGTAGATGATGGATATTAATAAAAAGCAACGTTTATGTATTAAAATGCAAATATCTTTTACATCTGTTTTTATAAGGCATTTATTTAATGAAAACAATTGGAATGCAGCAAACGTATCACAATTGAGTGCTCATCCTGTTCCAGAAATATAAGTGCACACTTTGTCATATACGGATTATTAATGCTACAGTTCTCCAGCCTCCACACGCTGTCATTTCGGCGCCATGGACTTCACTGACATTCTGACATGAAGAGGCCATTTTGTCCATTCGGTTTTCTTTATTGTCTTTTTTTATACCTTTTTGGTGGGAGGTCAGTTTTCATCCTTCTGCCGAATTGGTTTTGAAAGACAGGAGCCATGCGCACTCGCCACTTTCTATCAGGAGCGAGCTCTCTCGCCGGCGTCCATACACACTCATCACAGGAAATGAGGCGTACTTACAGGAGCGTGTGGAGCGCAGGTGGCACTTCGATCTGTCACTGATAGCAAATCCAGTCGGCGGGAGAACAAACTGCTCCGACAGAGGACTTCCTCTGAAGTTGATTCTGGCTCACCATCAGATATCTCATTCATTCATGCATCTCTCGCTCTCTCTCCCCCTCTCTCTCTCTCTCTCTCTCTCTCTCTCTCTCTCTCTCTCTGTTATATCTCACTCCCCATATACTGTATATTCAATTTGTATGTATGGATAACACAATGATCAGAAAGAATTCCATGTGTGACTGTGTAGGTTTTGTGCTAATGCGCTGTACATTTATATACAGTGTACTAATCTAGTCATTTTACTATTTTATATATATATATATATATATATATATATATATATATATATATATATATATATATATATATATATATATATATATATATATATATTTTATATAACATTCATTTACATTTTTTTGGACTTTATTCGTACAGTATTTTACCATTTTCACTGGCCAGTGATTATGACATGAATTTCATTTGCAAATGATCATTATGGATATATTGATCTCCTTAGAAACGTGTTTGGATTCATAATCATCTTTAGCTTTTCATCTCTTCACTCTTGAAGCTTTTATTGATTATTGGATTTCAGCTATAGTCCCATGACTTTTTTTTTTTTTTACAATGACAGTTTTGTAATGCTTTTAAAAAATACAAACATCTGGTTTAAGTGCTAAAAATAGATTCTGTAATACATTTTATTTAAAATACATTAAAGAATAAAAAATTTAGTTCTGGTTTGATCTCGTCAATCGAAACTTTCAAACAAAACACAAGTGCAACATGAACATGAAAAACCTCAAGCCAAGAAATGTAAGTTTTTCTTGATTCGCATCCATTCAGCTCTGCTAATAATATGGATTGCTTTCATCTGTAGTAGCAAAAATCCTGTTGCTTCATGACAGGAGGATGCCTTTATAAATAAAGCTGAAGTGAATTGAATCAGCAGTGAAGCCCTGTGACTTCCCATACTATACTTTTATCATTAACCAGAAAGAAAATGAATAATCCCATAATTAATGAATAAAACCATAAATGCATACAAAAGGAAAAAAAAACGATCTAACACTAGTGTGTGTGTGTCAGCATGTTATTGTTATTGTTAAATACTTTTTAATGTATGCTCATTTTACACAAATGTATTTTATCATTACTTGCAAAACAATCATCTGTCATCTACTACAGGTATCCTGCACAAAGGCAATGGGGAGAATGTATTCATTTCCCAGCAGCCCCCAGTCATCGGGAGCATCATGGGTAACGGACGGCGGCGCAGCATCTCCTGTCCAAGCTGTAACGGTCTGGCTGATGGAAATAAGCTTCTAGCTCCAGTAGCTTTGTCCTGTGGCTCTGACGGCAGCCTATTTGTGGGTGACTTCAACTATGTCCGTCGAATCTTCACTACTGGGAATGTCACCAGCGTTCTGGAGCTTAGGTACATCATGTCTGCTACAGTACATTCTCCCAGCACTCATATACACACATCGATTATTTTTGAGGCTTCAAAGATAAGCTTCCTGACAGATAACGGTTATCAGCAACACTTAAAATCCGGAGAGCTTTACTCCAAGTTAAATGGGATGGCCTTGAGTGTAGGGTGTAAGAAGCAAAACTTGAAACTATACGTGTATGTATGTGTGTATATATTGCCATATGTTTGCAGACACCTAGTCATAAGTATGGTATCTGCTTTTAAAGCATCACTTTCCACATTTAGTCCCAATTTGCTCTTATAATTCCCTGCACTTTTCTGGAAAGATGTTCCACTTGATTTTGGAGTGTGTTTGTGGAGATAAGAAACTCATATGGCTGGGAAAGTCAGGTGTCCCAATGTTTTTGTACATATAGTGTATGTATGTATGTGTATATATATATATATATATATATATATATATATATATATATATATATATATATATATATATATATATACACATATATATATATATATATATACACACATAATCTAATGTGAAAATTTTGTATCTAATTCTTCTTTTAAACTTGGTAATGTCGTCTGTAGTTTATCATGTTCTTTTTGCATTTTCTGCTATCTTTTCTGCATGAGCTGAATGCTAACACTCTTCTAACTTGCCATTCCTAACCTCTGCTAATGCTTTGGTTATCTTCCTTCTTTCCTTCCTGCTGTTCTTATCAAACGTTACAGAAATAAAGATTTCAGGCACAGGTAAGAGATTTCTGAAAGGATTATTTTTTTCTTTCAAGCATCACCCATTTCACAATAATATCTCATGTCATACAAGGCACTTGAGACTATAAAGATTTGCCAAAAAAGCATGCCATACGGGTGAGATCCATTCTGCCAGCTTGAGTGGTGTGTGAACATTCTGACCCGGCTACCCACTCAGTGCATCAGAAAGATTCAGATCTCCCACAGTGGTGAAAAGGGCAATGTGATGTCAGGCCGTTGGATATGCTGATGGGCAGGGACAGAAGTTAGTTTGATGCATACATTGCCACCCCTCCCCGAATTGTGGTCACAGAGTAAAGTAAACATTTGCAGAGAGCGATCTGTCAGGGTATCAGAGAGAGCCAGACTCCCAGGACCATTATTTGAAAAGTCAGACAGGTAGATGGAGCAGCCATGTCAAGTCATGAACTTAGCATAAGCCCTGTTTCAGTGCTTTAAATATTTTTCACCCTCAGGGGACATGGCTCTAATAACGAAAGTATCCACCACTAGGAGCAGGGAAGAAAAAGCCGACTGCTTTATATATAGCTCAATTTGACATTTTGGTCAGAGAAAAATTACGCACTTAACCGCCTTTAGCGTCATCCAAGTGTGCAGTTCATTAATGAAGTTCGATGTCACAAATTGTAGTTCATCATCTGAAATGCTCTAGACTTCAAATGGAATGTCTGAGGTTGAAAAACATCATAGGATTTGCGCTTGTGGGCATTACTTCTCATCACAGAGTACAACTTTAGTTGTCCATGAGCAGGTGTCTGGCATGACAGTGAGCAGCAGTGCTCAGGTTTGACTGACAGGACCTGAATGATGTCTAAGACTGGGCAGAAGTAGCATGGCAAACACCAGCTGCTTACATTCTTCACAGGAAAGCCATCTCGCACGAAGCACCATTGATTGATCTTCATGCTGGCAGGTCACAGCTCCCGTGGTGAACGTTTCAGTTCTAGGCAGGAAAGAGGAAGGTTTGAAAAATTCCATCTGTCACCCATATGAGCAGAATTGCACCATATGGCTAAGTATAACTATAGATTTAACCCCTTTATATTGTAACCCTGGCCTACATCAAGGATCTATGTCATTTGGGTTGAAAATAAAAGGTTCCCTCAGGGTTTTTTTGATGGTTAACCAATCCAGGTTTCCAGTTAGATTTTTCTTGAAGTCATTGGTGAACAGGAGTCCCTTTGTTTCAGGAAGCATTAATTGATCTCCCATGGGGATAAACCAATGAACCTAAATGGTTGGAGATCTTTTTTCTCAGAATATCATTTAAATGTTATTTGTTATTTGATCATTGTTAAACTGGGAAAAAGTAGAAACATGAGCTGTGTCAACTGGTATTTGTGTTATTAGTGAGAAAGTGAGGTGAGAGTGTGTGCAAGAAAGTTCGATTGTGTGTGTCAGACCTCACTGCCATGTGCTGTTACCATCAGTAAGGTGTCTCTTCTTTGCCCAGGCAACTGTTCATCATCACGATGACCCATTGTGAAATCCAATTATCCCCCTGAAACTGTCAGTAGCAAAGGAATAGAGAGTCCACGAATTTATGAGGTATTCCTCACATAAAAGAGCACAACGGGAAAACCATGTGCAGTACAGCAGCCAGTGATATACTATTTGAACTTCAGGGAACTGTGAGAAAAGAGTCAGTTTGCCAACTGTGCCTCACTTCCCTGCTGATCCTTAACAAACCAAGGATAAATCTTTTTTTCCCCAACAATCCCTATTTGCCTCTATTCAAAATGGAGGTCATCATTCAATGTGGCCATTGGAGATAGAGATGACTTCCTGCCCTCTGGTCAACTGGAGCATAATTTTTTTAAGCATGCAGCAGAAGGTCAGTTGTCATTCCGCATAACAAATAGGAGTTGGCATTAGGACAGATCCACTTCCTCCTTTCCTCCACATTCCTTCGAGGTCTTCGTCTTTGGCAAGGCTGACTACACCCTAGGCGATATTCAGGGATTGTGAAGAATCAATCTAGAGCACTGCTTCTTGGACAGACAAGTTATTATCATTAATGATGTGTAGCAGGACAACACTGTTTTGAAGTCCTATAACCTATATTTAGATCTCCATTGCCTGCTACACTATGACAGGCATTAGAAAAGAGCAAATCTTTTCTCAGTATTCTGATCTTTTCTGACTCTTGACCTTTTTAACTCTCTTAAAGCATTTCTCTCATCTTGACCTTTCTGTGTTCATGTGGAGATAAGCGCTTGTGTCAAGACCCACTATAGGACAAAGAACACTAAAACAGATCAAGTCACTATAAGCCAAACATCAAGTGGGAGACCAAGCCTTTAACTGATCATAGGGAGTTCTTTTGGGCCTGAATTTGGTGGCTGGCAGACGGTAGTCTAGTAGTAGTGAGGTGGTGATTCTGAAAACCCGGGATGGATGAGAAAAACCATGTTAAAATAAGATAACTAAAACAAGATAGAGTGATAAGTGAGGTTTTTCTTTAAACTTCAGTTACTTTATAATTTCCTTGCTGCCTTCTCAGTTTAGCCAACCAAAATGATAAAGGCACCTTTTCTCAATGAAATGATACAACAGGGTGCCCGATCGCATTCCTAGAAGACTGGAAGTTGGCCTTAAAACTTGGTAATATTGTGTCTTTGAACAAGGAAAATCACCAGACTGTGTCGAACTCTAGCCTTTCAGACCTGACGCTAAGCACCCTAAGGTACTGTATAAAGAAAGCCTGGATTAGTCACCTTTAGTATCCGAGTCCACATCAGTTCAAGTGCCCAGCAGCCTGCCACAATTAGCCAACATGTGATTTTCTGAAACTTTAAATTGCAGTGCCTTGACCTACCTCCCTTATTTGATAAGATTGCAGAGGGGAGGACCAGCGACAAATGCCAGGGTAAAGTTTGCATTCCAGTAGGTAGCTGGCTCTCTCACTCCACTCTGATTAGAGCTATTTTGTCAGACATTGATGTTGGCTCCTGTGTAGATGTGAGAGATAGCTGTGTCAGCTTGACTCTTTTGTATAATGGGCTGTTTTGTTGAGCAGTGTGCCATTTTTGTTTGAAAATGTATAGTGTTTTAGATACCAGAATTCAGACGGCATACATTTCTATAAGAAAGCTTTCCTCTCATGGGAAATTGGCCGACCACCTGCCTGTATGAACTGACAACACATTAGCCGCCTGGAGGTTTTACTCGGCATGGGAAAACCCAACGTTTGATTGTTGAACAGAGGCACACATATTGAATATGAATGCAATAACCATCACACAGATGTCAATGGCAGCTAAAATGGTGTGATATAATTGGGTTAGTATTTTAAAGTCGGTATGTACGCATGCCATTTCTCCATCACAGGTTTTACATACGCTGTGAACATCTGCTCACCAGCTCCTCACGTGACTAGGATTGTTAGGACAGTGGAAAGAACATGCTACAAATATATCTACAGAATGACTCTATAACTCTATTCTACACAAACATATTGTGTAGAGCTTTTTTTCTTTATTATCATGTCGCATGTATTGATATGACACAAATGAAAATTATTTGTGCAATTTTTTTTTTTTTTTTTTTAGTAACAGTCCAGCCCACAAATATTATTTGGCAACGAGTCCGGTGTCAGGAGCTCTGTATCTGTCAGACACCAGCAGTAGGAAGGTGTTCAAGGTGAAATCCCTGAACATGGTGAAGGATGTGGCTAAGAACCTGGAGCTGGTGGCAGGGACAGGGGACCAGTGTCTTCCCTATGATGAAACACGATGCGGAGATGGAGGCAAGGCTGTGGAGGCGACTCTCACTAACCCCAGAGGTAAGAACTTGAATTAAATCAAGCACCAAAAACCGCTATGATGCACACATCCGGCAATTAAAATCTTCCGTGTGGAAACATACGTAATTTAAAACACCATAATTACTTTCAAACATTTACAAGAATATTTTGTCTTCATGCTCTAGGTTGAGTTTGGTTTCACTAAAAAGAAACATACATTTGTATAAAGCATCTATATTTGTCCATGCCCATATTGATTAGAGTATTAAAAACTTATTAAAAGTATTAATTTAAGGTACATTCACAAATAAAAATGTGATTAGGTTGCTAGTTAACTCATAAGTTAACTCATGACTCAAATAAGTTAACTCATGGCAATCGTGCAACTAATTGATTTGTTTAGGCTGAGAACCAGATGCTTTTAACATTTGTTATGCATGTTTACTACTCAGTCTAAGAAGGCAGGTTGTTCAACTGTGGTTGTTTCATGTTGTAGATTTCGGAAAGGGATTTAATTATATTTTTTCTGAATGAGTAAAACTGATGAATATTTAAGGGTTAAAAACGACAAATCAAAGAACCCTATAGTGTACCTCTTACATCTTCTGACCTCACCAAGAACAAAAACCAAACATACAATTTGCACGTTTTACAATTTGCAGAAATTACATTTTTGCTCTCATCAAAACGTCTTTAATCTGATTGAAAGATATTGATTTAATGTTATTCCTTCCCCTCAGACTAAAGAAAATTGTTCCTGCTTAGACCAGATATGCCAAAAAAACCCATACTTAACCTGCTGGTCTAAACATAGCTTAAGCTGCTGACAGCTTTTCTGTAAAGGCATTATGTAAAATCTTGATTATGGCACTTGGAAAGATGCCCTTCTGCACTGTTTAGTTACAGCTGTCAGAAAATGCTTGCTCTAAAGCACACTAAATAAAAATTATTCATGATTTCATAAATATTTTAGCATATTTACCTAGAAGTACAGTCATATTGATATCTATAGCATTTTAAGGAAATACATTTTTGACACGCTGTATTACTCTGTGTTTATCACCCATGCTCAAAATCCTCCTCTGTATTAAGGTTTCTTATTATAGATGCAGATTAGAAACTATCCAGACTGCATAATATCACCTTCCAGCATTCAGCCTGAAATTGTTAGTAAAACCTGCAGTGCAAGGCCAAATTATACAGCCATCATCCATCATGGGCTGGAGAATGAGGGTCGTCTGAGTGGTGGATGTTTAGTGCTTGCAGTTGTTCATTGGAGTTGTGGGGCTCTTTAGGATGGGATCGGTGGTGCAGACATCTTGAAAGAGCTTTCGTTTTACAGCCCAGATCAATGCCTCCCTCCATTTCCAGAAATATAGGCATAATGATATTTTCTCTCTCAAGATTTGTGATCGATACTGCATGGCCAATGTGTTGTGTGGTGTTCATAAAATAAATAATAATAAATAAATAAAGGCGCTTTCGCTACAAGAGCCGCTGATTACAGATTCGGCGCATTATAGCTCTGCCACACTGATTCTTAACTGTTAGATGTTTGATTAGTCACTCGATCACAGGCTGTCTTACAGCTTCACAATTTTTTTGTTAATATTGTGCAGTCTGTGCCCATTCATTTTCCACTCTTAGGTGTGTGTGTGTGTGTGTGTGTGTGTGTGTGTGTGTGTGTGTGTGTGTGTGTGTGTGTGTGTGTTTGTGTATATATACTGCTTTAGGAATTATATACCACGTTATATCATTTCATTATTCAGCTTCACACAGGATGCCAATGATTACAATTGCACCCAAGCAGTAGAATCGCTTTAAATTAGGATCATAATGTTCTTTGTTGTAATTTTTTTTTATGTTTTATGAAAGCCATGCTTTGACAGTTGTGACTGTAAGAAAATTGAAGGCAACATATTTCATAACTTTCATGCCAAGATTCCGACATTATGCTAATAAGCTGATGACCTCAGAATGGAAATGTTTGGTGACACTACCAGTTATTTCTAATATATAAATAAATGATTGAGTCAAAACTAAAGGAAATACAAAAGTTATACAGTGGAACTCCGGTGTACGAGTGCCCTGTAGTAGGAGAATATCGGTGTATGAGCGGTTTTACTAGTAAAACTCTTTGTAGTAATACGAGCATATTTCAGGAAGACAAGCATTTCTTCTGACGCGTTTGGTTCCAGTCACGCATTCTGATCGTCACTCGTCACCTCCGTCCCTATGCTTCATGCTCAATCGCTCCATAGACATTGTTCTGAGTGCGTTCCCGTCGTTCTCTCGTGTGAATATTGGCTTTTTGTCTGTTTTTATGGTATTTTTGTTTTATTTCACTATAAATTTAGCATCATGGGTCCCAAAAAGTGTAGTGATTGCGCTGGGAAGAAGGTTGTAAAAATAATAACCATTAAAATAAAGAAAGAAAGATCTTTGTATTTGATATGGCTTGTCTAGTTCAACAGTAAGTACAATTATGAAGAACAAAATGTTATTTATTTCTTTTTATTTATAATTTATGACTTTTTATGTTTATACTTTTTTACAAGTATATTTGCGTGTTCAATTAGGCATTGAACAATTTTTTAAGGGCTGAAATAAGCGATCGCCTGAGGCCTGGGAACGGATTCATTGCTTTTACATTAATTCCTATAGGAAAATTAAAATGCGAGTACGAGCATATGGGAACACAAGTGGTTTTCAGGAACTAATGTATCTTGTACTTGGATTGTATGTTTTGGCTTTGATTTTAGTTTAGTTTGTTTTTGGTTATTTTATGTTTCGTTTGACTTTTTAATCTAGTTTGGTTTGTTTGAAATTGACTTGCGGTTAGTTTAGTTTAGTTTAGTTTCTTTCTCAGTTTAGTCAGCATACCTTAGCAATAGTACAGAATAATGAAGTAATTAGGACAGGCCCAGTACCCTTAAAAATCAGTCTGCAGGTATTTTAAACGGCAGGATTTTATACAAACAATGCAAACATACATTTCAAGGATGACTCTGTTCCCATACATTAGTTAGGGTTTTGTATACATTTGTGTTTAAGGATAAATAGATATTCAAGATTCATTTTCCTATTTTTGTTTTTCCTTCTCCTCCAGGAATTACAGTGGACAAATACGGCACCATCTTCTTCGTGGACGGCACCATGATCCGCCGAATCGATCAGAACGGGATCATTTCCACGCTTCTGGGCTTCAACGACCTGACCTCAGCACGACCGTTGAGCTGTGACTCTGTGATGGACATCTCACAGGTATACTCCTCCGCTTCCAGCAGCATCATCACCATCCTGCAGAGTGGCCCCGTCACATGACAGCATAAACACATTGCCTGGTTGCTGTCTGAGCATCCTCGACATATATAGCAGCATGAGCACCTAGCAGACTGCCACCCACACCAAATGCAAACAGTCACCCCAGGCAAGGACACGGTGCTCTCTAGAGGCATAGTGGCTTCCATTAGGGAGATGATAGGATACAGGATCTGGCACCAGAGGGAAAAAAAACAGAAAGCAGAAAGCTGTGCTTAACCTTATGAATTTGCAATTATTACATTTAATAAGAAGATGCACGTTGCAAGAGATAAAAAATAAAATCTCTTAGATAAAAAGAATTCTAGTTTGGTGTCCTTTTTGCTGTCCAGGAAAAAAAAATTAGGGTTGTAAGCAGGAAAAAAGTTTTAAATAAATAATTGCAATTTAGGTATCTTTCTATTATTTCTTATCAATAACACGTTTTATGTACAGAAATGTACAGAGACGTAACTAAATTAACAAAATAGACTGCTTACATAAATTAAAACAGTGCAATTCCACATTTTAAGGGGGAAAAAAACACCTTTAAACTCTGAGCTACAGGACCCAAAGGCAGCTGCTGTACCTTGTGGAAACATGAAACATTCTTCATTTTTTTTCTTTCTTTTTTTTCCCATTAATTAAATGTCCAAGCAGCGATGTTTTATTTTATTTTAAATTTCTTTGTTTTGTTTCTATTTCAGCCTCTTTAGTGCAGATTTTAGGGCTGTCTGTGCTAATGAAATCACAAATCACCCAGAAAAGGGTCTTAATTCAGGGTGCACTGAATGCAAGTAAATTTTTACAAGACCTTATTTACAATCCAATTATTTTATTATTGTATAATGCAATAATACATTTAGCAAGCAGACAGGACCGTGTCGGTAATATTGAGCCTGATCCTTGAGCACTGTAGTGTGTTCATATATCAACTCTCTTACTCTTTTCCTCCTGGCTCCCACTGTGTGTGTCTGTGTCTGTGTGTGTGTGTGTGTGTGTGTGTGTGTGTGTGTGTGTGTGTGTGTGCACGCGCAAATGTGTCCCAGTTACCATCAATAGGCCTGAGTTGCCTGAATAGGGGAGGCTTTATTTTACAAAAAAGGATACAGAGTGCTGTGTGGATGACCTACAGCTGCCCACCGCTGTTCTTCTGAGACACTGCACTCCCCTGACACACACACACACTCAGATTTCCTGACACATGCACACAGATACATGCAGTCATCCTGACACATCTTGACATATCACACACATGCACACCATTTCTTTTCCATCCAATTGGCAAACACATAATTGAATGCATAAGTGAACACACACACACAGACACACACACAGATACACACACATCCACAACCACCACCATCACCACCACCACCAGACATGCACATACTCACAAGCACTTACTCACTCTAATATGCTGAAACTTCTGAAAACCCTTAGCAGTGATGACAAATCACACTCATTCCTGCCACAGACACTCAGACAGTAAAAAGCATCCATTATAACAATTCATGTGCAGCTCACTGCTTTCTGCTTCAAATACATCCTGTACTCCCTGCTACAACACTTTTCCAGGCTATGTTTTATCCTCTTTTTACCTGGAATTAGCAAAAAAAAAATTTTTTTTTTTAGACCTATTCATTAATTGCCAATATTTCATTATTTTTGCAGTGCTCTCTCTCACAGGAAATAGTGTAGCTGTGTTTTTTTGGGGGTTTTTTTTGCATGTGTTTATTTCCACCATGTATTACAAAACCAGTGATTCCTAGTAGCCCCAATGTCTTATATGAGAACTAAGAGACCTGGATGTCAAATGAAGTACTGGTATGAAGATTTTACCTGAAAAAATCAATCTTCTTCTCAGCCCTCTCATTCCTGCTGTAATCAAAATAAAGGATAAAAGGGTATTATGCAGGTGAGGTGACTTTTTATTAGTCAAACAGGCAAAACAGTTTGCTGTTCAGTCAGGAATATTGACATCAGCATTCTTTCTTAACAAGGGCAAAACTTGTGGTTAATGTCAATTATTATCGCTTTATTTTCTACAAGTGAATTCAATACATCCTTGTGTGAGTTAGCCTGTATACATAAATATAGATTAGTGCTTTTAGACAAGGTCAAAAGCAGTTCTTTTTCGTCAGGGCATCTGTCACGTGTTCTGCTTTTTATCATAGGTGAGTTAAACAGTGTCACTGTGGTGATGTTGCTAAACGTACAGTACAGTAGGTGGTAGAAATTGTTACCCACTTTTGGACCCATGATTTAGGCTTAAAATGCACAGAAAGCACAAAAGAGAATGCTATCTTACTGTTTACGAGTTAACATGAGACCCTTTATGCATCTGTTTTACCACGAGACTGCTGAAAAACTTTTTTCAGTATTGAATTTGCTGAGTTCCACAGCCCTCGAGTAACAAAGTGTTACTGTATGTGAACATCAAGACTATTGCACTCATTTACACCACAAAGTCGTACTAAATATATTTGTATTCTGTAGCTTTAAGATTTCCTTTCATTGGATCTTATGGCCACAATCATCATATGACCTGTAGAGAACTCTGACCTACACCCCACAGAACACCTTTGTAATAAATTGAAACTCTGACTAAACACCAGACTTTCATACCCAACCTCTAGCACTCTTGTGACCGAATTGGCAACAGTTCCCACAGCCACGTTACAAAATCTAGTCGAAAGCCTTCCGAGAAAGAGTAATGGCTGTTACAGCAGCAAAGAGGAGCAATTCAGTCTTATAATGTACATGCTTTTGGAATGAGATACTCAATACTCAGGTATCCACATACTTTTGGATGTACATGCTCATGAATGTGTACATGTGTGTGTTAGACCCCTGCCTTCGTGTGCAAAGTCTTGCAGGCTTGTGTACTGAAATCCCACCTGCACACTTACCCTCATGAAATATTTAGCCAGGTTGTTGACAACAAATTGATTTTAAGGAAAAGGTCCCCATTTTCATTCCATAGTAATGTAGCTGCTGATAGAAATAAGAGACGTTCCCTATGCTAGCTGTCGGCGTAGCCCGCATACCTGTAATGGGTCTTATTACATAAACCCCACTGCTTCAATAACAGATTCACAGACACCACACAGATGAAAAGTGATACATGTGAAGAGTTATTTGTGTGTGTGTGTGTGTGTGTGTGTGTGTGTGTGTGTTCTAATATAACCATAGCTTTATGTTATTTAAAATACTGAGATCACATTGGCAGAAAAATATAATTTTAAGCCACTCTGAGCAAAAGGAAATCTATTACGTGTATGAAAGTAAATGTTTTTACAGTGCAAAGCAAGGTTTAAAAATGTGTGTATGTTACATACTATATTATCACAAAACCAAGCAAAGTCCCTCCTGAGAGGGAGTAGCATGGCACTCAGTCTGATTTGCTTTACTAGGTGACAGTTCAGTAAGGAATAAACAGATGTGTTAAATAGGAAAATATTCAGCTTCATGGTGATAACTGTAACTCTTACATTTTACTGCATCACACCACCATGTCAATCATTTTATCACAGCAGTTTATGTACTTAATTTTGTAAATTAAGGAATAGATTACTTTTTGCTCATTTATAGTGCCATTTAATGTTGTGGAGCATTCAGGCACTAGGTTATTTTTTCCTAAGAATTAACATACCTTTGCTTGTGACAAAATGCTTAGTTCTGAATACTCTCCTATGGAGAAACCTTATTGACCATTACAATACATCGACACTTGACATCTTCAAGAAATGTAAAATAAACAACTCTTTACAGAAAACATTAACAAAAGTAGATTGATGATGGAAGGAAGTCAACAGAAAAGACAACAGACTTTTGTCAAGCTGAAAGAGCATCTGTGCTTTCAGGAGGTTAATAATAAGTGATCCTTGTATTAAAAAAACCTTTATTGGATTTGTGGGGTTTTTTTCGTTTTGTTTTTTGTTTTGCCAGATGCTGCACAATGCTTATCTTGACATTTCTCTTTAGCCTGTGAAAAATGGATTTGTTGACGCATCCAAATCAATTGCTGCTTTTAAGGTCTTCTTATAATAGACTACACAGCATGCTAGTTTGTTTTTGCTTTTCTCCTCTCTTAGAACACTATAACCATCTTTTAATCAAGCAGCTTTTTTACCATGTCTGCTGTTGCTTTTAACCGTGGAGCTAAAAAACATCAAGGTTTTTTTTTTTTTTTTGGTGTAATGGTCAGGTGTCCCAACTGACTGAGTTCAGATCATTTTGTAACTTAATTTGTCTATTTTCTGTCATAATCGACATTCAATCTTATATTCCCATGTGACGGCTAAAAAAAGGATTCTTCAAAATGGGAAACAAAATTGCAGACTAACTTTGCCTACCATTGTGTGTTCTGACAGGTACGTCTGGAATGGCCCACGGACCTAGCTGTGAGTCCAATGGACAACTCACTCTATGTGTTGGATAACAACGTGGTGCTGCAGATCTCAGAGAACCACCAGGTCAGGATTGTCGCCGGCCGACCTATGCACTGCCAGGTGCCAGGCCTTGACCACTTCCTGGTGAGCAAAGTTGCCATCCATGCCACGCTGGAATCCGCAAATGCACTGACAGTGTCCCACAATGGCATCCTCTACATTTCTGAATCTGATGACAAAAAGATCAATCGAGTGAGACAGGTTTCCACTAATGGTGAGATCTCTCTGGTTGCTGGTGCCCCAAGCGGCTGCGACTGTAAGACCGACCCCAACTGTGACTGTTACTCAGGCGATGATGGCTACGCCAAGCATGCAAAGCTCAACTCACCATCATCACTGGCAGTCTCACCTGATGGAGAGCTTTTCATTGCTGATCTGGGCAATATCCGGATCCGTTACGTACGGCAAAACAAACCTTACCTCAATCCACTTAACATGTATGAGGTGTCATCACCCATGGATGATGAACTCTACTTGTTTGATACCAATGGCAGTCACATCTACACCCAGAGCCTTACCACAGGCGACTACCTGTACAATCTGACATATTCAGGACCAGGAGACCTAAACACCATCACAGACAAGAACAAGAACAAAGTGACCATTCGTAGGGACAGTACAGGACTGCCCCTCTGGATCATGACCCCAGACAGCCAAACGTTTTGGTTCACTATTGGGACGAATAATGCCCTCAAGATCTTCGGTACCCAGGGCCACGAGTTAGCCATGATGACTTACCACGGAAACTCAGGACTTCTGGCTACGAAGAGCAATGAGGATGGATGGACTACGTTTTATGAGTAAGCAATATTAAGGTTTTTTTATGTATATATTTGTAAGTGCCAGTATTATCTAGTGCTTCAATAGCACATCAGTTACATTAATCTGCTGTAAAAATAAACATTATATAAAGGGCGCTAATGTGAAATCTTCTAGAAGAACCTACGATGAAAAAATAGGCAGTCTTTGGTGCACATATGAAGGCATATGAAATGTATTTTTAGCTGTTGAAACCACTAAGTAGTGCCCTGCAGCTTTATAAAACATTTCTTTAAAAAGTACTCTGTTTGATATAGTATTGTTAGAGCCTAAGGTTTTTACTTTGGACTTTTGTAGTGATATTGATTTTCAGGCAAGTTTTATCAGATGCATCAAGTTTTTTTTTTTTTTTTTTTTTTTTTTTAAATCTCTAGGATGTAATGGAGCTTTCACAACTAATGGTTCCTTTGTTACTTAGTTTGGTTTAGTTTCATACTATACACAATTAAATAATTTTAAAAAAAGGCACAACAATGTCGGCTAGGGGTGTGTAGGCTGAACATATTCTCATCAAAATGTAGACAGATTAGAGATTATGAGAGTGATTTTTAGAGATAATGGATAGGAGAATGATTGAAAGCAGAGAGAAAACACCTTGCAAGGATTGTCTCAGACACTTATTCTGGTCTGCATCCACGTACATTTGTGGTGTCCTCATCTTTATAAATAAACCTTGTGAAAAAAGTAAAAAAACAATAAGGCTAGATTCAAATGCAATAAATGCTGCATATATGAAATTACTTGAAATTTTTGACAATTTTGCAATCAGTTTGTAATCTGATGGAATGCTGAGCAGGTGGAAAGGTTTACTGTGCTATGTATGATTCTCAGCACAAATTGTATTTTGGCATGTTGATAATAACACATGTAATGCTGAAGTGAAACCTCTTAACTGAAGACCCTAAAAAGATGATGAATTGTTAACGAAAGCAGTCAGGGATTATCAAAGAACTCATTACTTGCAGCCCCGCTGCTTTATGACCCAGAACTGGTTGATGCTTGATTATACGTCAGAACTCATTGGTGTTGGACGGTGCAGTCAGAGTCAGATTGTGTAGCCAGACCACACTTTGGCAGGAGATTTGGCTCTGGCTCAAGTTGCTATGGTTACGGCAACAGATCAAAGCTGAATTGGGGACATGGGCAAATAAATATGGTCAATTAAATCCGCCTCTGTGCAAAGGAACGTATTGGTTTTCACAGATAATTTAGATGAGGCCAAATAACTCCAGTACATTTTATATTCTGTAGTTTATTGTGTTCCTGTGCATTGGCATATTTTATTTTATTTATTTGTTTTGCACTCTTAGGTGAACCTTTCTTTTGAAAACCCTTAAAAATATTATTTACAATTTGTATGGGTCCTTTTTCCTTTTCTTTTTATGAAAATAACACCTTTGCCTATGTGCAATTATGTCTCCTGTAGCAAATATAAACACTGTTTAAAAAGTTGTACAATCGTCCATTGAGAGCATGCTCACACTCTTACCTTGATGTGTTAGATCTTAGTGCCACAGAGTAAAATCAATAGATAAAACAAAGCACAAACCGTTGTGCATCTTTAGCACATTTCACATCAGCCTCAGACTGCTCATGCTTCAATACACTTACCTCCACCTGCAACAGAGATCCCTGTAAATCCACACCACATATACAGCACTTTGTTCCAGTCTGATATACCGTAGAAGAATCTTGTTTTTCTTGCGAGGCCTGGTTGAAAGTGGATATCTGTCACATGCTTTTCCCTTTCTATGCTTGCCTGCCTTGATTTTATTTATTTTTATTTCAAAAAAGCCTTGGCTGTTGCTTCTCATCGTTCTTCTTAACAGTGTACTGAGGCTTCTTCTTTGTGCGTGTGGAAAAAAACATGTTTAGTAAGAAGCTGAAAATCCCCCTTGTCTGTTTTTTTCTGATTATGGGTCATTTTCTCATTCAGATGAATTACAAAAAGTCTATTGGCAATTAAATCTTTCCCCTCACCACTATTGTTCTATTAAAACTCATGCTGTCATATGACTTCTTTGAATAAATGGCTTACAAAGCACATTAGCGTTGTAATTGCTATTAGAATTTGGGGGGAAAAAACAATAATTAACATTTGGAATGGTTCACTCTGTGTACTTTTCTAAACAATTTTATTTTACCCAGACCTTTTTCTCCTCAGGCAGCATAAAGTGGTGTTTTTTAACAAATAGAGCTTTTTGTGTAATTAGTTTTGAAGGTTATAATGCCGCCTAAAGAGACTTCGTCATAATGCACCAAAGATGAAACAGATATGAGAATTCGTCTATGTACTTTTTCCAGGGCACAGTGACGGTCTTCTGAGTTTATCATAGCCACCACCTGAATTCATTAAGGTCCTTTCAAGCCTGTTAGCTCGAGGACACGTGCTAGCTATGTCAGCCAGGATTTGTGCCAAGACTCTATGCAAAGCCGCAGAGGCAAACACAACAAAGGCATCTGCTGAGCTGTCCCGTCCATTAAGCTTTATTGGAATCTCTCTGTACTGTTGAGGCTGCAGATGTGTTTTTGTCACTATAATAGTGTTTTGAGACTTCGTTCGGAAAAACGCGAGCTAATACTACAGGGTAGTAAGTTAGTACCAGGCAGACAGATAAGGGGGGGTCAGTATATAGTTGTTTGCTTTATTTTACTTCCTCTTAGGATTATTATTGTTATTGGTACTCATTCTTAAACTTAAATTCCGAAAAAGATCAGTTGAACAGAGCAGTGCAGAATAAAACAGGATCAAAACACAGAGGACAGAAGCAAAGGACCAAAACCTGCAAAGGAAATAGAAATCAATAGAAAGTAAAAAGATTCCCAAAAACAAGGCACTTGATTAAGCTGTTTAAATAGATTGCAGGTGTTGTTATATCCAGTCTGGATTTAGAAATAGGAATGAGGAGCTGTGGCTCCTGGATTAGCAGTGGTTCCAAATTGAATAATCTTCCTGTGTGGCACAACAAAAAGAAATCATAATCATTAAGAGTTCGCAAGTTCAAATCCTAATGATGTTGCAGCTATCTGTGGATGGGAGTCCAACAGAGCAATATTGGGCCTGGGTGCGAGGGTTGATGTTATTCATTTTCCCTGGCATTCAGAGCAACACTAAGCAATCGTAGGTGTCCGTGAGCCATCTACTGTGTACAGACAATTGTAGGTAGAACTTTCCTGAGCCAGTGTTCAGCTACCCTGTGACTCGAGCACCATGAGCAACATTTAGAAAAGCTTCATGTCTCAGAGGAAGTGGTGAGCAAGCTAGTTGGTGGGAGCTGGCAAAATGACCAAACTGAGTGAAACTGGGGTGTATATATAAAAGAAAATTCTCATGCAAATAAGCTGTTGCATTGTAATTAAAGAGTTTTTTGTTGCTTTGTTCTTAAGAGAAGGCTAATGTGATTGCTGCTGGGGCTCAAGAGGTATAAAATCATTATCTGTTTCATTTTAGTGTCTTATGGTATGGCAACTCATTTGTCTTATCCTGCTAGGGAATTGAGACAGAAAATAGGCCACAGCTCAGTCTAATAACTTCCATAATATTAACATCCTGACACTCAGGTCGCATAGCTGGAGTGAGGCTAACTGGAGCTGAATTGCCCGAGAGCAAGTATATGTATTTAATCGCATGGAAAAAAAAGAAAGTAATATTTTTGCTTTACTTCATTTCCAGCACCATTTTCATGATCAATGTAGAAAAGTAGTGCTGAAGTCTAGAAGTTTATATCCCATTACTACTTTTCATGGAAATAAAAGCGGACAACTCCATTTTGCACTTTAATACCATGCTGTGTGTTTCTCCCCAGCACTTTACCCTGCAAATCAGATCAAATTTCTGTCAGCATCAGCTCTGCCTTTTCTGTCTTTCATTTCATTCTGATGAGACTGAGTGGAAGGGGGCCAGTGCTGCAGACCAGCTGCTGCCGTCACTTCCGCTTTGAAAGTTATTAGAGAAACAAGACGTTTCTGAGACCTCCACGGGCTTCAATCACATGCCTGATAAAAGTCTTGGACAAGATGTGCTCGCTCATAATTTTAGAGGACAGGTTGTGTTTAAAGAGAGCCGACTTTTTTGCAGTGCTCTAGGATGTGACAGGGTGTTTTGTTAAGCTGTGCTTTGCTTTTTATTGCTTTTTGATTGTTGGCATAGAGGCGTTTGTGCAACTATTTTTATAAGCTAAACTAATTTGCAGAACTGAAACTTTACAGTGATCTTTGGCCAATATTTAATGCATGAATTTCTGTTTCTTTTTTGTTTGTTTTTAATTGTCTATTTGCATTAGTTGTATTGTTGTATATATGAGATCACTTTGAAAGCTTGAGTGAAGAATTTAAGAATAATAGTAATGTACCAATAGCTTTTTCAAGTTTTCCAACAGTTATAGCCTGGTCTCTAACCCTCTTCTGCATGTCTGTCTTTCTCTTTTTCTGGTCCTTTCTGTCTGACACCCTCCTCAGGTATGACAGTTATGGGCGACTGACAAACGTGACCTACCCTACAGGCAGGGTGAGCAGCTACCGCACTGATTCTGATGGTGCCGTGCGGGTGCAGGCTGAAGGCTCCAACAAAGAGGACATTATCGTCACAACCAACCTCTCAGCCTCTGGAACCTTTTACACACTCATGCAAGGTCAGTTGTCCAAACTGCTTATGAGGTAATACATGAAAAATCCTCCAAATTATTACAAGCCTACCTGAAATGTGTAATGTGAGCTGTGATAAGCAATTTTAACCATGAAATGTGTCAAGACTGGTAGCATTCACATCTATTATCTCCTGGATTTTTTCTTTCACTGTTGTGACCATTTTAATTAGTTAGCACTAAGTGCTAGACTGCATTGTGCCAGGATGAGATTGATTCATTACACTGCTTAAGCTGCTGTTCACCTCGGACACCTGCAACATTACCATGCCCTCAGAAAACAGTGCTTTATTTTTTGTGGCAACCCTGAATATGTATGTGGATAACAGTGTACTTATTGCTGACAACCAGCTCTGCTTGCTTTCACATGTGTAGATTCATGAATAAAAGAACGAATGAATGTGTTTTGGTGTTCTCGCTCAGAGGAAATTTACAGAACACACATCTTTTATAGAAAGATAAAAAGCAGCCATAGATTTTCCATCCTTCTACTTCACACGCCAAGGCTCCGCTGTCTTCTGTAGGAAACCCAATCTTAATCACTCCGATTTCAGGACAAAGGAACATGTCAGAGGTCGTGGGTCGTGTGCATAAACTGGTCATTTTTCTTTGCATACTTTGGCATTTTGATATCCTGCTATGCAGCTGACCAAGCACTTCATTGATTTCCAATAATCGCCTTTGAACTCACTGTTTCTTTGGTCTTCACAGTCAAAAGTTGTAATGATTTTGCCATACTCCCACAGGCGCTTGATTTGAAAGCCCACCTTTTTCTGGGTTTTAAGTTAGGCCCAATAATACAGCATCTGAAAGATAACATTAAGTGCATTTCCGCATTTGCTGTTTTGCTAAACCAGCAAATGTTTGTATAGAACTGCACCACATTTTTATCAGTTTAAGGACCAGACAGGTTTTATAACTGATCGAATTTGACAGGCTTGAAAATACAATAACGTAAATCGATACCAAGCGTAGATGGTTCCAGAGGTTTTACTTCTGGCTGTCAGGACATCTGTTATCATTCAAAGTCCCAAACCTATGCATCTATTTCTGTGTATAAACAATAATAGATGAGTGTGTGTGTGTGTGTGTGTGTGTGTGTGTGTGTGTGTCGCAATACTCTTATTTGTTCCAATGTCCATTACTGCTCGAAGGATGGAAAGAAGGCATAATACATTTACTTTTACAGCATTTAGCAGGTGCTCCTATCGAGACTTAGTGTGCAGATGTGCACTGAAGTCTCTATTAAAGAACACATCCTAAGACTAATAGTCTATCATTTTAAAGTGTGAGTAGTGTGAGATTTTTTTTTCTGTAGAAATATTGCTCATTAATATTAGAAGCCTTTTTAAAGTGTTTTAATAGGGGTCATTGTGATGAAATGATACTACACCAAAATCTATAACATCACTATTTCTTTGTTCCAGACTAACTACTTTTCTCTATATATAACCACACAGATCGTTGCTGTTGGAATGGTTTCAAATTAGGAACAAATCTATGAACATATGAGAAGATTGTTCAATTCAGTTAATGTAGAGGTTATAGAATTCAGATTTGTTGGTCAAAGCAGAATGAAGACCTTGTGCTAGGAATCTGAGAGAAGGGAGAGAGGTAGTGCGGGTGCAGAGCCAGTTTCTTTGCTGCTAATTAATTCACTCTTGTCTGCTTTGTAACTGGAAACCATTTTGGCTGTGCTTATACACTAAATCAATTGGATATAGGCATCTCTCAAAGGCACTGACCTTGTGGTATTTATAAGCGTTGCATTCAAGTGTGTGTGTGTGTGTGTGTGTGTGTGTGTGTGTGTGTGTGTGTGTGTGTGTGTGTGTTCAAGAGGGCTATTTTTTATAGTTGTACTTTCTTTTTTAATAATTTTTGGTTTTTCATATTTCCTGAAGGTCATTCTTCATTATACTATAATTATATGCAGGCATGCTTCATTCTGGTCTGACTATGAAGTTCCTTTTGTACCTGCCTAAATCATACTTTAAGCACAAACAGGCTTCATTTAGTACTTCACACAGCATTCTAGATTACTAGACCTTAAATACCATTAAATTAGTGCACATGGATAACTTGTGCAATGATTCATTTTTAATATGCAATCATTTAAATTGCATAACTGTCCCTTTCAGTTTACATTACATGTGAAACACATGTTTTCACAGGGGAGGATTAAGCTGGCTGAACATTACTGTTTAGGCTGAGAGCACTGCAGCATAATGAGCGTAGCTCTCATCAACTCATTAATTCGCAGTGGCCGGTAATGAGCATTTTATTCATGGTGGGCCCAGTAAAAGTGCTGACTGATACTTACTCGTGTGTGTTGCATTGGTGGCATTGTTGCATCTTTCCTTCCCTGCATTATTTATCTTCATTTTTTGTTTCTCTTTCACATCAATCTATTTCCATCTCCACCCCAGTGAAATTTGTCACTCAGATAGAGCACCTGGTAACGCAGAGATCCATCTCTTCATGTTTGCTGATACACATGTTTATTTCAATACACCCTCCACCCCCCATTCATACACATACACCTCTCACTTTTCCGTTGTTAGACTTTTCACACGGAGAGACCGTTTACTCTCTAGCATCAATCACTTATTGTTGGTCCAAGGTCATTTCAGATAAAACAACTCAATTCCTTTTCTACACGAATCAAAATGAGGTGTGTAGATGTCTTTAGTGTTTAGTCAAAATATACCCAGAGTTTGTTTTTTAAAGTGGCCATAACACATTCCATACATTAAACCTACTGTAACAATTTTCCTTCCTACTCTATTTTCTCCATAGATCAAGTCAAGAACAGTTACTACATTGGACTGGATGGCTCGCTCCGGCTGGTTTTGGCTAATGGCATGGAAGTTTCGCTGAACACAGAGCGACACCTGCTCTCGGGTACCGTGAACCCAACAGTCAGCAGGAGGAACGTCACCCTTCCCATAGATAATGGCCTCAACTTAGTGGAGTGGAGACAGCGGAAAGAGCAAGCACGGGGACAGGTCACAGTTTATGGACGCCGGCTGAGGGTGAGAATTGATCTTTGACTTTCTCCTTCTCTCTCAATCACACACACATACACACAGACACCAGTCTGAAGTGATCATCCGTAAAAACTTTGAAGGATTCCTGGCTGCAAGGGCCAAAGCAGCATGCATCACTATCATTTTTCGCTATGCTGAGTCACATAGTGTCTGACACTTGTGAACAAGAATTCAATAATGAACAAACCAGCTAAGCAGCCAAACCTTTCCCATGCTACCACCAACTTATTTTACTGGTTACAATTCACAAATTTACTAATCATTACTAATTACAATCATCTCCACATCTCATCTTTCCAAGGGGCATTGTTTCAAAAGGTCTGTGATTTGTTCAGATATAACTAGAGGAGAGGCTTTTTTTCTGGTAACCTTTCTAAATAAACCATACTTGTTCAGTCTTTTTCTAATTATACTGTAATGAACTTTCAGATTCACCATGCCTGTAGAGTCTGAGATGTAACCTTTTTTTTTTATTATTTCTCTGAGCATTGCATGGTCTGACATTGGGGTGAATTTGCTGAGATGCCCACTTATGGGAAGATTGCCAGCTGTCTTGAATGTTTTTCAATTGTGACTAATGTTACTGACTGTAGAATGAGGCGGTTTAAATTGTTTGAAAATGCCCTTATAACCTTTCCCATCCAAATCATTGTTGATGTCTTCCCTCCTTGACATTGTGCTAACACACACCTGAATGCTGCAGACCAGCAAACTGCTAAACAGAGGTCCTCACACTGGCTGATGGTTAGTTAGTCAATTGATTAGCACCACTTGGCTGCTACTAGCCTCTTAATTTATATAGAAGCAGTAAGAGTGTACTCAGTTTTTCAAACTGGTGGTTTCTGAATTGTAATCATATGCATTTATTTATAAAATGTAAAATAAGCATAGGCTTTCTTCCCATCTGAGAAACTAAGCAATGTACACAAACAAAATAACTCATTTAGATTTACTCCTCATTGCCCCCAGGCTCAAAAGACATAAAGACCTTGTTTCTATTCACCTACTCGCTCACAGATTATGAATCTCTGTGGTATGGCACATGCCCACGCACCACCTCTAGCACATACAGAAAAGTGCCCAGTGTGGCCTCACAAATACGGAATCACAAACACACCTCCTACAAAGTCAGTCTGGCAGCGAAGCCCGCGCAGTCAGAAATAAGTCCACACGGATGAGCATGTTGCCCCAGTGTTGGCTGGATTAATTGTGTGAGGGTCTGACACTGTTTCTCAGATGCACACTGACTCATCTAAATGCAGAAGAGTCTGCTGCAGCTTTAATTGCATTTTAATTACAGCCTCTCTTGCTCTTTATAGACATTGTTGATGACCACACCTGTCTTTTTGAACGATGGGCGCTTTTATGATGGCACCGTTAAGCTCTGACCCAGCCTCGGCAGGCATGGAGCTGCTTGCCAAGGTCACAGAGTATGGGCGAGCTCACAGTGTCTCCTCAGCAGTCAATCCATCACTGTGTAGCATCCCACTTTCTGACCCTGAAGACTGGGTCAACAGCTAGGGCAGCAATGAATCCCCTGATACTAAAAACCCAGAGTCTTTCCTCACTGTAAAGCCCTGACACCTCCATCCATCTCCTCGGTGCGTCTCAGGGCTGGTTGTATAGAAATCGCCTTAATAAGCTAGAGTCACCACAGACCTTGTTTGGCGAGATTTGCTCATGGGAAAGAGGACGAGTCATGTCACTTCGGCTTTCGATTGTGCCTTCCAACCTCCAGGGAAGTAATAACCGAATCAAAGTGTGCGACCCAGTTACCGGGACGCTTTGACCCGCACTCATCTGCCAGTGCTGTAATAACAGACGTGATAATGGGAAAACCACTTTAGCCGCTATCCGGCACAGCCTTCAACACACGACGACCTATTTGTGATTTGAACCATGGCTTAGCGGCCAGTCAAGGACGTCGGATCTGGATGTATTCACCGTGAATTGCTACACCATGTTGTCCAGCATGCCCGCTTTCTGTTTGTGTAAGCAAACTTGATGCAGGGGGCCGCAGGCAGGGTGGTTTGTAAGCTCAGGCAGCATAGCGGACAGCTGGTCACAAGGTGCCATTCAGCTGGTGAATAGCGGCTGGTTTAATAACCCTGTGTTGTGTCTTGAGGGAATAGGGAAAATGTATAGAATAGTCTGAACCCCTTCGGGTGGTGTGTATTTGTGTGTGCGTGCGTGTGTGTGTGTGTGTGTGTGTGTGTGTGTGTGTGTGTGTGTGTGTGTGTGTGTGTATATATTTAATTACAGTGAAATGGTGGGGGAAAAAAGGGGTGAATTTTAAAGGAATCAAGAGATATTGTGTTAGATTACATTGGTTCGGTAAGAGCATGGAGAGGTGTGTGTGTGTGCATTAGAAAGCATGAATCAGCATAAGAAGCTTTGAATCAGGACATGTGCTGTTACATTGAGGCAAAATAGAGACTGTGTGTGTGTGTGTATGTGTGTGTGTGTGTGTGTGTGTGTGTGTGTGTGTGTGTGTGCGCATCCCTTCTGTACATGTCTACTGGTGGAAACACCCACCCAATTTTACACACACACACACACACACACACACACACACACACCATGCACTCTGTTCTCAGTAAAGCTTGTTCTACTACGAAGCATGTCACCGGCACACCGCAGTGATGTCTCTGTATCGCGTGTACCATGTGCTTATCACCGTGACAACCCGTGCCATTAGGAGAGCTTGCGGGTTCTGCTGCCAGGACATTACATTTTTGTTTTTCTCCATGGCAACATGCCACCTATCTGCCCCCAGGCTTTGGGAGTGTAGTGGGGAGAAATTCTCCATCTACTGCAAAGTGAAATTACACAAAAGCAGAAAGCCATCCTCAGAGCCTCAGTAACAAAACATGTGCACACAATCTTTTGGATATTTTGGGATGCATTTAATAGAATGGTGTCATATACTACCTCCAAACAGGCACAGTAAACATGCAGACACACTTGTTTGCTCGAGGAAGCAAAAAATCGCACTGAACAAATAAGATTAGAGTTCTTATCAGAGAAATACCCGGGACATGTTTAGAACAGAAAGCGCAGGCAAATATTGGAACTGCAAAACAAAACCTTGAATTTAATGAGAACACAAAAGACAGACATCTGCAAATGTGTGTGAATGTTGCATATGGAGATGTTTCTTTTGTTGATGCTGAATGGCATATCCATCATCAAGACAATACATCAAGATTTATTTGTGTGTTGTGTCCTTCTATTTTATTTTTTGATCATAAGTGTAGAAGGAGCCATTATAAATGGCCTGCATCAAATCTATAATAACCTTTATATTTGTCTTTCCTAAGTTAATGCCTTTTAGCCTATTTTCAGTTCATTTTAAAACATCTAAAACATGTGAGCCATTTCCCTAGATATTCGATTCTCTCTTTAAGTCTGTTCAGCCAGAGCTGGCAGAATCACTTCTCCTCATCTCATTTCCACCTTGATTAAAAAAAAAACCTCGTTGGATACAAATATGTTCAAAGGCAGAACATACTCCAATTCACTCTCAATGAAAGTTTTATGTTCTCATTATTATATGATTGTCTATCAGTACTGGCTGGTGTGTGTTTGTGTTTTATATATGCAAAATATATGCAAAAAAAGAAAAACACAGGTTGTCTTTGTTACACGATAGAATTGAGAGAACTGCAGGACACTTTCTTATTGGCATCTATTAAGGTTGGAGGCATCTTCTTCATTCCTGTATGTCTTGCTGGAAGTTCATGAGTTCCTTAATTTAAGTATAAAGTAATCCTCTAAACTTGGCATTAGTGACATTAATTGGCCCTGGTGTAATTGGCCCTTTACAGACAAGGGCTCTCAGCATGCAAGAGATATGTGAGAACACTTTCACACTCGTCTCCTCTAGTGCCATTGGACAGCAGCCAAAGACAATGAGAAAAGCTGCTTTAAGACTTTACTAAGACACACAGCATATCAAGCCCAGATACGTGCTCATACCTGAAGTGATCAGCTTTAATCATACTTAAATCGACATGGGCCAAGGGAATCGATCCTGATTTCTGAGGATTTATCCAAGCACTGACAGCAGATCAGATGTGGCATTTGAGCATTTCTTGGTTGAATATATCTTAATATAATTGGTATTACTCAATAAGTTGAAATTGTATTTAACTAGACTTGAAGGTCCCGAAGGAGATATGTTTTTTTTTTTTACCTCAGGTTCAGATTTTCTGGCTGGAGCAGCTCAGGTTACTGTCTGTGGAGAGATGTTCATGTTCTTTTTTTGTTTATGCCTCAAAAATCTTGCTGTCTACTTTGAAATGCCTCTATTTGAGACATAGTTTGCGACTAGATAAAAGCTAGAGACCAGAGGTGGCAAAAGTACACACATCATTCACTTAAGTAGAAGTACAGAAACTCATGTTTTAAAATACTCTGGTAAAAGTTGAAGTACTGACTATACTTTTTTATTCAAGTTAAAGTAAAGAAGTTTGGGCTCTGACATGTACTTAAGTAAAAAGTAGCCACTACTACTACCTGTTTTAGTGTCAGGCTGGTAACTAGACCTCACGTCATTAATATTCGGGTTGTCAATCGATTAAAATATTTAATTGCGATTAACTGCGTGATTGTCATGAGTTAACTAACCAATAATTGCACATTTTTATCTGTTCTAAATGTACCATAAATTAATACTTTCCAATATTTTTATATTTTTTTAATACTTTAATCAACATGGGCATGGACCAATATTGATGCTTTATGCAAATGTATGTTTATTATTATTTAACATGGAGCATGAAGACAAAATATTCTTGTAAACCTTTAAAAGTATTGTGGTGTTTTAAATTACGTAAATTATCAGGACACTAAACAGAATCTTTGCTGTTTTCACACAGACGGTTAATAAGGTGATACCGGAGAAACTGCACCTCTTCTAACTTTTTTACAGATTACATATTTATAGAATATTTGTATTCAATGTGAATTCGTTTATTTAAAAGTAAACATTTCCAGCTTTTGATTTATATATTTATTATATCTGTGAGGCGAGTATTCACTTAGATTCAGCATGCTTTATTTATGTGTCTGTGAAGAAAGATGACAGAGACAGCAGAGAGCACCCCCCCATCTGTTTTCTTTATTTTTTTAAAAGCACAGCATTTTGTTGTTATTTCAAGTGCATACAAATAAACTTAGACCCTTTACAGATTTGAATGATGTAATGCTTTTAGCTGTACCATGAAAAAAGGCAGAATAATTTAAGTTCGTTTCGGCGTTATGAGGAAAAATGGCACAAAATTTGTCAACCCCAGATGGTTAATTGTGCGCATCATGGCGGATTTCGGTGCTGATTTGAGACTTGGCGCATCAGTAAAACAAATGTTTACTGATAAATAAACTCCACCGGAAATTTTTTTATATCTGAGTAAAAATATTTCTTTATTTGTATTTTAATAAAAAATTGCTCATTAGCTTTGTAATCTAGCCTACCTGTCTACGGCAAAATACTCGTGGTTGCGGGAGAATAAAATAATTTAATTATAGTAATAACAGTTGATAACAGTTGATTTTAATTTATTTATTTATTTAATATATGTATTTATATGTATATATATGTGTGTGTATATATATATATATATATATATATATATATATATATATATATATATATATATATATATATAATTAATTAATTAATTCAAATCAACTGTTATTTATCTAATGCACGAAAGCAACTAAAATAAAATAAACCAATTTATAGGCACAAGGTGGGAAGCGAACTCCCGTTTGGTTCAGGCACAAATGTCTGAAGTGCAAGATTGAGTGCTACAGGTATTACTTCGTTATCAAAGAACATACAAGGCCTGTTTTTTTTCTTTTCTTTTTTTTAATATAATTTAAGTTGATGATCTATGTTTCGTTTTTTATTTGGATACAAAAGTGAAGCAAGTAACAGAAAGAAGCAGTCAGTACATTGAAAATAAATGTACTTATACATTTTACCTGCTGGTTTTTGCGGGCGGGAGCGGACAAATATTTTGAATATTTAAATATAATTGAATATTGCGGAAGAAAACGTTTTTTTTGCAGGAGCGGGACTGAAAAATCCGTCCCGTGCAGGTCTCTAATGCAAGGTACATGGTGCAAAGTAATGGACTAGATTGGACTTTAGTCTCTGTGCTCTGGCAATCCTCACATGTGTATATATGGGTTTCTTTTGCAGACAAAGCCGTAATATGACTCATTTTCTTCCTCTCTGTCCTTCTGCATTGACCCGGAAGTGTCCTACGGATTAGCACCTTCCAATGATTGACTCTTTTCTTTAATCTCACCATGTGCCTGAGTCAGAAAGCCCTTACCCATTAAAATGGACTGATGCTCAGTGTGACATGCCATTTGAATCCTATAGCGAGTCTTTTGATTATATCTGCCTTCTATCAGCACCACTGATTTTTCCCAGAATTTTTCTTTAACCGGGGTAATTATTTCCTTAAAGGCATGGTGAGCGAGTATTAATGATCAATGAACTTCTCACATTCCCCTTGTCCTGACAGGAGACCCAACAATTGTCTGTGGTTCACCATGCAAGAAAAAAAAAACTATGGAAATTCTTCTTCTTTTGTCTGATTTTGTTAGGAGTCGCCACAGCAGATCACTCTTCTCCATATCACCTTGTCCTCTACATCTGCCTGTTTCAAACCAAATACCTGCATGTCCTCCCTCACCACATCCATAAACCTCCTCCGTGGCCTTCATCTTTTCCTCCTTCCTGGTGGCTCCATACTTAGCATTCTTCTAACAATATACCCCATGTCCCTCCTCTGCACATGTGCAAACCATCTCAATCACGCCTTTCTCACCTTGTCTCCAAAATGTCCTACATGCATGGTCCCGCTAATGAACTTGTTTCTAATTCATCTTCAACTCTTCAACCTCCAGCTCAGTCTTCTGTTTTTTATCAATGCCACTGTCTCTAAACCATACAACATCGCAGGTCTCACCACAGTCATATAAACATCCCCTTTTACTCTTGCAGATACTCTTCTAACACAAATCACTCCTGCTATCACTCTTCTCCACCCACTCCACCCTGCCTGCACTCTTTTCTTCACTTCTCTAACACACTCTCTATTACTTTGCACTGTTGACCCCAGGTACCTGAACCCCTCCACCTTCTCCATCTCTTCTCTCTGCAACCGCACCACTCCACTGCCCTCCCTCTTATTCACACACATGTACTCTGTCTTACTCCTACTTTCATTACCCTTCTCTCCAGCACACCTCTATCTCTCCAGGCTCTTCTCAACCTGCTCTCTACTCTCACCACAAATCACAATATCATCAGCAAACATCATAGTCCATGAAGACTCCTGTCTGACCTTGTTCGTCAACCTGTCCGTCACCACTGCAAACAGGAAAGGGCTCAGAGCCAATCTTTGATGCAGTCTAACCTCCAACTTGAACCAGTCTGTTGTTCCCACTGCACTACACTGCTGTCACACTGTCTTCATACATGTCCTGCACCACCCTCACATACTTCTCTGCCACACCCTACTTTCTCATACAATACCACAACTCCTCTCTTCACCCTGTCGTACGCTTTCTCTAAATCCACAAACACACAATGCAACTCCTTCTGACCTTTTCTATACTTCTCCATCAACATACTCAAAGCAAATATTGCATCTGTAGTGCTCTTCCTTGGCATGAAACCATACTGTTGCTTACATATGATCACCTCTTCTCTCAGCCTGGCTTTCACTACTCTTTCCCATAACTTCATGGTGAGACTGAACAACTTAATTTCCCTGTAGTTACTGCAGGTCTGCACATCTCCCTTATTCTTAAAAATTGGTACCAGCACACTCCTTCTCTATTCCTCAGGCATCCTCTCACCTTCCAGTATCTTGTTGAACAATCTTGTTAAAAAAAACACTACCATCTTTTCTGAACATCTCCATGTTTCCACTGGTATGTCATCTGGTCCAACCAACTTTCCACTCTTCATCCTCTTATTAGCTGCTCTCACTTTCTCCTTACTAATCCTATCTACTTCCTGCTTCACCATCTCCATTATCCAACCTTCTCTCTCTCTCTCTCTCTCTCTCTCTCTCTCTCTCTCTCTCTCTCTCTCTCTCTCTCTCTCTCTCTCTCTCATTTTTCCTAACAAAATCTATGGAAATTACATCAATTTATTAATATCTAGACTCCAAATACCCGACTATTATTTATGTAAAGGAAATTAAGGTCACCTTTAGCCATTTTTTATATAAATTCTTTGCATTTTTCTTTCGGCAGGTTCATAACAGAAATCTGTTGTCTATGGATTTTGATCGCATCACTCGGACAGAGAAAGTATATGATGATCACAGAAAATTTACTCTAAGGATCCACTACGACCATGCAGGCAGACCTACCCTGTGGGCACCGAGTAACCGTCTGAATGGGGTCAATGTTACCTATTCCCCTGGAGGGCATGTGGCTGGCATTCAAAGAGGAACCATGTCAATCCGAATGGAATATGACCAAAATGGAAGAATCACCTCACAGATATTTGCAGATGGCAAGTCATGGAGCTATACTTACCTTGAGAAGGTAAACAGTTTTGAAATCATTGTAGTGATAAATATAATAATTATTATACTTGATTGGAATGTGAGTAAAATTGCTTAAGACCCTTCTACCACATCTCTGTTCTCTGGCTTTATGTGGTATTATCAAGTTTTAACTTAGCAGTTAAACTGTCTGATAAACTCTGCTCACATTATGCATTGTTACTGCTGACAGCTTGACAGTGTAGTTATGCCCAAAATAGCACCATTTTAGAGAAGGTAAAATGTCTTTGTCTTGCTAATTAGATACCAGGTTTTGCAAATGTAAAAATACAGGAACCAATGCAAATCCGAGTTTTATATTTGATTTTAAACCTTTAAACCTTTTAACAGTGCTGAAGGGCTGAGAGTACATTTTAGGTTGTATTTACAATTATTTAAATGTATCTTTCATAAACCTGGATTATTTGTGAGTTTGCCTTTCAAAAAGTTCAAACTCTGGCATGTGCTGCTATATTAGAAAGCTTAAAGTAAAAAAAAAATATATATATATATATATATATATATATATATATATATATATATATATATATATATACATACACACTATAAAATTATCTCCTTGAACTCTATAATAGGTAATATTATTTGCACTCTTATTGAGCAGAGCCTGATTATGGAGCCATCTAATGAGAATTTGCCTTGCAACATTTTTCAGCCTGTTTTGCAGCAAGCTATCAAGCTATTTGTAATTGTATACCCCCTGAAGCCAATGTGTGACACCCCACAGTTTGTTGCGCCGTTAATCACATAGCAAAATGTGACTCCTGGGCTCGTAATGACCTTCAGTTCCATTGACAAAGAATTTAACATTTAAGGCTTTAACATTTTCAGGCAGTTTTCACAAATGTGCTTCAAATTATAATGCTTCATTGACTCAAAAACACTGTCATTTTATGTTTCCCTTGGCAGTCCATGGTGCTTTTGCTGTACAGCCAACGACAGTACATCTTCGAGTTTGACAAAAATGATCGTCTCTCATCTGTCACTATGCCCAATGTGGCCCGGCATACACTAGAGACAACCCGCTCTATTGGTTACTATAGAAACACATACAGGCCCCCTGAGGGCAATGCCACGGTGCTGCATGATTACAGTGAAGATGGTCTGCTTTTGCAAACCATTCACCAAGGCACAGGACGTAGGGTCATCTATAAATATGGCAAGCTTTCCCGACTGCTCGAAATTTTATATGATACGACACGTGTTGCTTTCTCATACGATGAGGCAGCAGGCATGCTAAAGACAGTGAGCCTACAAAGCGAGGGATTCACCTGCACCATCCGTAACCGGCAGATCGGTCCACTGATTGACAGGCAGATCTTTCGTTTCAGCGAGGAAGGTATGGTCAATGCCCGTTTTGACTACAACTATGACAACAGCTTCCGGGTCACAAGTATGCAAGCTGTCATCAATGAAACGCCACTGCCTATTGATCTGTACCGCTATGATGACGTATCTGGTAAAACAGAGCAGTTTGGCAAGTTTGGGGTCATATATTATGACATTAATCAGATTATTACCACCGCTGTAATGACCCACACAAAGCACTTTGATGCCTATGGACGAGTCAAAGAGGTGCAATATGAGATCTTCCGTTCACTAATGTACTGGATGATGGTGCAGTATGATAACATGGGCCGTGTGGTAGCCAAGGAGTTAAAAGTAGGCCCTTATGCCAACACCACACGGTACACATATGAATATGATGCTGATGGCCAGATCCAGGTGGTGTCCATAAATGACAAGCCTTTGTGGCGCTACAGTTATGACCTCAATGGCAACCTGCACCTTCTGAGTCCAGGAAACAGCGCCCGCCTTACACCTCTACGCTATGACATAAGGGACCGCATCACGCGGTTGGGAGATGTCCAATACAGGATGGATGAAGATGGGTTTCTCAAGCAAAGAGGCAATGACTTTTTTGAATACAACTCTGCTGGCTTGCTAATAAGAGCTTACAGCAAGGTTGGCGGATGGAGCATAAAGTATCGTTATGATGGTCTGGGCCGCAGAGTGTCAAGCAGAAGCAGTCAAGGACACCACCTGCAGTTCTTCTACGCGGATCTGTCCAGTCCCACAAGAGTCACCCATATGTATAATCACTCAAGCTCAGAAATAACATCACTTTACTATGATCTGCAGGGACACCTCTTTGCCATGGAGCTGAGCAGTGGTGATGAGTTCTATGTGGCCTGTGACAACATTGGCACACCACTGGCAGTATTCAGTGGTTCAGGCCTTATGATTAAGCAGATCCTCTATACGGCTTTTGGAGAGGTCTACCTAGACTCAAACCCTAGCTTTCAACTCGTAGTAGGATACCAGGGTGGCCTGTATGAACCCCTCACAAAACTAGTGCACATGGGCCGCAGAGATTACGATGTCTTAGCTGGTCGCTGGACCACACCTGAGCATGACATCTGGAAGCAACTAAACAGCAACAACATAGTGCCCTTCAACCTCTACATGTTCAAGAATAACAACCCCCTGAGCAACACACGAGAGACTAAGTGCTATATGACAGGTATGTGCATAGCCATTGAATCTTTGAATGCTCTGTAATCTCTTGGCTGTAATAGAACATGTGTTAAATTAATGGAAGATTATACATTGTATAAACTGAATGCTTTTATAAGAGTTTTATATAGGGTTTTTCAGCTGTTTCAGGGCTCAGCCTGGGGTATTTTTATATCCATTTCAGCCTCCCCAGGTAACATGACAATGCACTGGCTTCTTATGCCTGTTTTATGTTCAGTTCTCTTCCCCCCAAAATATCTCATCAGTCTATGTTGCCTCAGAGCATGAGTAAGGAAAATAGCAACGAATGCTCCCCAGCCAGAGAACACAATAGAGGCTTTTCAAATCAGAGCCAGTGGCTGTTGTATCAGCTTCTCCTTGCTTGGCAAGCAAACAGCTATTTTATTGGAAGGGGACAAAATATTATATGCCTGTCTGTAGTATGTGCCAGTGCCTTTAAAAAGCCCATTACAGGCCAGAATCAAAGCCTTGTTTAATGCCAGCACTGCCAAGACAAAATTAATGATTGAGAATAGTGGCCATTAGCTGCACTCGTTATTTTGGATCAAAGCCTAGGGTTTTAGTTTCCCCTTGTGTATTTGATTAAATTCAAGAGTAAGAAACTGGAATGTATGGAACATGTTAATATGTTTATAAGCTTTGCCTTTCAGCGGTTTGCATTTGTATGCCACTGCATTTAACTTAACATTTAAAATGATGGTCATTAAACTTTAAACTATATCATTAATGCGAGACTTGGAGGAGGAATCACTAAAACACTCTTGAGATGTTTAAATACATGCATAGATTCTAGTGTTCAATTTAATTGATGATGTTGACATTTTTATTTCAATTCACTGTCCTATTGCATATTTCTGTTTAAACGTGTCCTATTAGGCAAAGCCAGGCAGAAATAATCAAGATGCTCCGAAAGTGCACTTCACGGTCACAGCTAGTGAAGAGTACTTTGGAAACATAGTGGTGCAGTTGACAAAAAGTTAACGTTTTATGGTTCAATGACTCTCTATTATACAATGTAAATGCAGTCAACATTTGTAAACAAATTCAGTGCACAGTTTCTGATCTTAGAATGTGTGAAATCTTTGTCTTACAAGAAAGCAGACAATGAGAAATTTAGACCAACACAAACACTGAGCCCAACCTACAATGGTATTCAACTTTGTGTGATGCTTAAAATTGTATCAGTGTAGTGCATAATGCTTGGGATTATGACTTGTTTTCTTGAGATGCAGTAATCCCTGTATTCATCATATTTAGCCTACGGTCACACTCTAATCAATGTTCAGTTGTAATGCGTTTAAGGAGAGCTTATTTTGTCAAAAGAAATCATTTGACCTATATCCTTCTTAATGAAAAATTGTTTTGCAGTGCATAATATCAGTGTGTCCACCATGTGGAATACGTGCAGTCAGTTTGAATGCTTGAATTCTCAAATTATTGTCAACACGGCTCATTGCAGATGTGAACAGCTGGTTAGTGACGTTCGGCTTCCAGCTGTACAATGTCATCCCTGGCTATCACAAACCTGTTACTGATGCCATGGAGCCATCTTACGAGCTCATTCTTGCCCAGATGAATACACAGGAGTGGGATAGCACTAAGGTAAGCAGACACACAGCTTAAACACCAAAAGTATTTATGCACTCTTGTTTTTGTTTTATACATTAAACAAATTCAGTTCAGTTCATTTTATTTATGTTGCTAAAGAACTCATATAATTAATAATTTTATTTTGGGTAAACCTGTGTTTTTGGGTTCAACATAGGACATTTTTGTAAATTCTTTTATTCTTTGGGCTCAAGTTTTTTTAATAGGCTGAGAAATGTCATTTTGTGGAGTTGTGTGATTAATGTTGTGGGGCCTTTTTTTCCAAAATAAGAAGCCTAAATGTTCCCATTTGTTTACTAAGGTTTAGGCATGGAAGTAATTAGCTGGAATAATACGTATGGCAGTCTTGAGAAGGATACTAAAGACACACATTTGACTTCAACCTGTATCAATGGCAACCTGACACCTTAGATGGTAGCCTTCTGATGGTTCCCAGAGTAATCAGTTCAAATCAGTGGCTCGCATGCCTGCCCCCTGCGCCTGCTTCTCAAACTAGGGGTCAAAATAAAGAGTGCTTGTAATAGCCCTGCCATTAAGGAAATTCATTCCACATTTCCTCCACCACTGGCAATTGATTTCAGCTCAGCTTTACACACCTTTTATCTCCTTTTTTCTTTCGTCTTTCACTTTACATGGTGTGATTCTTAGACTTATCAAACCCTTGTGTCTTCTTCAGGTCACCTGAATAATTTAAAAGCTGTTTGTTGTGTGGGTCAGGTTACTTTCTTAGAGTGGCGCACATTAGGTGTATGTTGATGGCTGAGTTTTTCCTTAACACCCAAAGACACCTTGCTCCCTCGATATAGCACTGCAGGCTTTTAAGTCAATTTGAGTCATAATAAAAAAAGGACCATACTAATGTAAATGTCTATTTGGCTTGTTGAATTTGAGATGTGGAGGGAGTGTACAGTCCTATTCCTTCTTTCAGCTGATAAGGGTTTCTATTCAGTCAGGAAAGCATTTGAAGAGGCCACAATTCATCATTATAGTCTGAATTGCAAATGGATGCAGCATAATAGACAGGCATTTGAAGGTATGAGGCATCCCAGGTTTCAGATGTCTGAGATATGAGATTTTAAATGTGAAGCGATGGCTCCATTTGAAGCAGTCAGCCTGACAAAGTTCACGTGTATCTCATACACACTCAAGGAGCATGAGCGAGCGAGCCAAATATACTAAAAGAAAGGATTTTAACAAATGTTGTTTGGGACCATCAGAGACATTGTTTTATATTCTGTATAGTATGTTCTTTGCAGTGCTTTAATGGATTTACCTGCAAAACACATTAACAAACCAAATGCACTGTGGAAAAACATAACACATCAACATTATCTCTCAACAGAAAAGGGAAGGTCCTTATAACATCACATGCATTAGGCAGAGAGTGCATGAAAGACAGAAAGCTGGAGGAGTTTTAAATAAGAGGAAATATGATCTGAAAGGAATTTGTTGATATTATTTTAATCATTATAATTTTATTCGTATGAATTAAATGTATTAAATTTTATGTTAGATATGCTGTCAACTTTGCGCATTATTATAAAAAATGCTAAAAATGAAGCCGGGTTATTAATATACTCACTATAAATACACATGTAAGGATTCATTCTTTTTCAGCAGACTAATTACATAATAATTTGTGCATGATTTTCCCCAGCAATGAGCAGGCAATGTTAAGTAAGGACCTACCCATTCAATTTTGAGTAAAAGTTCATGTGTCTCTGAATTTGCATTTGTGATTTTGGTTTTATAGAGCTTTTTAAATTGCTGTGGGTTTTTTGGTTTGTTAATCTGTTTAGTGCATACAGGCCACCATATTTATGGGATATTTTTGAAGGCCACACAGACTCTGGAAGCCGTTTTTCTTTTTCATTTGCTCGGAGTGCTTCAAATCCAACTTAATGAAATCCCTTTTGGAAAATAGTCGTTACAGTGTAATCACACACACAGTCTTTTTCCAGACTGGATATATTCAGCTGTTTGATTTTGCCAGCATGCACAGTTATAAGTCCTAGTTGTTATTTGATTAAATATTCTTAGCTGGTCATGAAAGCATTAGATGACAGAAAGGCCTGCTGGCTAGACTCATTTCTATGTGCACTTTAATTATCACTAACTTGACCACATGATAAGACTGAAAAGTTGAAAGCAATGCAATTTCCGAGACCTGTCAGATCTTTCCGTCCTGTAAAGATCTATAAACAGCCAGGGCAGAGTTTAAATCACCCCAGGATACTTGGCAAAGGCGCTGCATCAGTTTCCTTTGGGTGTAGTCTTAGCCCACATAGAGCTATACCCTAAACATATAGCAGACTTCCTCTCTAGAGCAATTCAAGCCCTAATTTAAGCCTACACAAGTCTTAACATTTTTCTATTCAATACATTTCAGCTGGAATTTTTACATAATCTGCAGTTTACATTTTTCTTTCTGTACTGTTCCAAAGTTCATAAGACACATCAATAATAGATTAATTCCTGGCTCGTTAGTATAGGTGTAGCTACTTTATTACTCATAAATTAGCCCAACCCCACTACAGACATTATTTTCCTTTTTATTGGGAGGAAGTAAATGATTCTAATTGCTGGCCAAATTGCTTTTTGGAAATATAATTATGGGGTCATTTATGAGCTTTTAAAGAAGCTACATTAAGAAAACCCACTAATGGCCTCTGCAAAAGTAGTGCTGCTCCTATGAGGGTTTAAAGTAGGCTGTTTGTTTCATAATGGCCGTATTTCATTTAAAGTATTCACAAAGATAAAGGGGAAGGAGGAAAGAGCCACTCATTACATCTGTGACAATAGCTTCTCCATTTACACCAGCAGGATAGTATGCTTTTACAGTAGCCTCGAAATGCTTAAGCGTAAGTCTCATGAAGGAAAAGCGTAAAGCAGGGTGGTTGTTTATCAAGAAAAAGTGCTGTAGTAGTGCAGTAATTGGGTTCCATTATTGCACACATGAATAAGCATTTTATCAAGATTTCAAGAAGTAGTGCTAGAAGGTTTCTTCACCTTGTTTTGTACCAGTAAGCATTCATATGTGGTAGAAAAGAGACAAAGAAAAGGAAGAGTAGTGGGATGATTAGGACTAAGATCAGAAAAAAGGTAAAAGCATTGTGCTCCTAAAACTTCAAATCAATTGAGAGCAATTAGTGGTTTGAGATAATGCTAGGGAAGAAACAGAAATCCCATAGAACTTCGTTTATAGTATATTGATCTAATGATTATCCACACAAAAAGGATCGTCCACCTCTTTAGTAGAAGGTGAAGAATGCTTGTTGAATAATTAATGTCATATTCTGGCCAAATAAACATTCCTACCCTGCCACCCATAACTACTTTTGAAGTACTTGATGCATATCTGCATAGTCTGGCCAGCGTCATTGTTCCCTGATATGACTGCAGCAGCTGTGGAGTAGTGAAGAAATAGTGCATACGGCTTGATTTTTACTGTATTGGCATTTCCTCTAAAAGCCAGCCTCTTGTAATTAAATTGTCGCTGCTTCGAAGCACGAGTTTGGCTGCCTCTTAAACTGATCGTGATGGATGTTACATGCTGGAAATTTTCATAAAGCAGCAACGAAGTGAGTGCTTGCTTTTAATCTACCACCCATTCAGTGCTGCTTGCACAAGGCCCACAAGCCAGGCAGACCTGCAGGGTTCAAAACTGACAAGAGTATGTGGCCTGATAGTCCTGGTGGCGCCCACCATTAGCTTCTGACTTTGATCAGTGCTCTGGACCGCAGGCACTCTGACCACCATACGCTACTTGAATGATGCATCCCTTTTAGAGCTCAGACAGCATGGTGGTAGACCACAGGACAGACATTGTCATCCCACACCCGTTCATTTTGTGACCAAGGTCAGAAAGTTGGCGTATTACAAATTGGGGTGGTGAGGTGTGAAATGTTTTTTGAGACTGTGTGTCCTGCCAGAGATACCTAACAGATGAACCCATTCGACTAAGCTTTGCTCTCACACCCTTACTTGCCATTGACTGAGACAGATTAGGTGTGTGTGGCAGTCCCAAGAGAGAGAAAGAGAAATACATATTTGGAACTAGGAAGGGTAGAAAAGACAAGAATTTCCTTTGCCTCTTCTTTCTCAGCATAAGCTACTCATAGCCAGCATCCAGCCCTCACTATTTCATTCTATCTTCCATGTTGTTCAGATTAGTGTCATGTGGGCAAAGATATTCTGTCAGGTTTTATATATATGTATGTCATTGGTCTGTCATTGGTCAAGAATTGTATGATTTTGTTTTAATTAAATCACTGAAGATGACTGGAACCAGATATAAATGACACTGCTACCAGCAGTAAAAGTCAGTACTTATGTTCATACATCTCACCACAATACCAAAAGGCTTATACTGAGTAGTCAGAACACGAAAATGAAAGGTGTTTTGAAGTGGTAATGAAGCAGACTGAGAGCTGGACTGTGAAAGAGATGAGTTGCTGAGCATAGGGAGAAAAAAAGACAGCTTCCTGCTGAGATCATCCACCCAGCGCCAGCCATCGGTTACTCTTGGGAGTTAGTTACTCTTGAGAGACGGTGGTGCAATCAAGCCTGCTGCTACAGGGCAAACAGGTGGTGAAACCAAATGTAGATATTTCTGTGTGCATACCAGGACGTGTCTAGTCTGGGTTAAATTTTTATGTTTCATTTCTATAGAGCCTTTGTTAAATCCAACTCTGAGTTTTTAAATACAGATTGCTAATTGTATCATAGACAAAGGGCTACAAGTGTTATGAGTGTTAGAAGACAACTCATTCAAGCCAGGCTTTAAAGATGGGCTTTGCTGATTTACATTAACAATCAGATACAATTCAATAAGATATAGTCATGGCAGGAGTAATAATAATTAGAAGTACCGGTAGTTCCTGATTTAAGATGAAGATGAGCTACGATGACACTATCGTAACTTATATCTTAAGTATAGAATGTCGCAAGTCGAGACAGGCCTAGCCTACCCAGGAGTCTTAAAGAATGGTGATCAATAAGGGGTGATATACTGTAAGTTGTTAATAATTTAACAAATGGCAGTACATAATTTAGCAAAACAGAACAATTTACACTACTATAATGTATAAACGTTACAATATATATGTATGTGGCAAGTAAAGATAGGTGCGGACGTGCGGACGTGCGCTCGTGCGCTGGTTCACGAATGGAGGGCGGAGTTGAACGTGCTTTGTTTCAGTGTCCAGTAATGCAGATAAAAAAAGAGTGGGCTTTAAAACACAAAAACATGCATACATCATGGCAGCATCCCAACATATTGTACAAAAATTTTAAAGCCGTGCAAAAATGTAAACTTTTTTTTTATTATTGTGTCGCTATTGTCATCATAAGTTTAAAAATCTTAAGTTGAACCATCATAACCGAGAGACTACCTGTATTTGTCTAGTCAAACAAACTTAAAGAACATACTATGGATGGATGGATGGATAGATGGATGACTTAAGTCATTGGGTAACTAGGCAACTGATTAGAAGGTTATGAGTTCAGATTCCAACACCCCCAAGCTTTTACTGTTGGGTCTTTGTCCAAGACCTCATAATTGTATCCAATTCAATATTTTTTAAATAAAAACACAAGGCTGAATTGATTACATTAGTTCAGCATATTAGTCAAACATTAAGCACTATATGATTTTAAGTTGTTGGTATTTTAATTATTTGTATCCAAAACCAAATGAGTTCAGAGTAATAATAAGTGCATCTTAAGATAATTCAACTATAATTCAACCCACTTACTAAGCATTGATAGCATCAAAATAATACACCTACTGCGATAACCAACATCTTAATTTTTGTCTGTGTGTGCAGTCTGTTCTCGGAGTGCAGTGTGAGGTCCAGAGACAACTTAAGTCCTTTGTCAGGTTGGAGCGTTTCGACCAGATCTACAAAGCAAGTGGCGCTGGCTGCCCCCAATCCCCTTACAGTACATTCTTCGCCTCAGGGGCTTCAATCTTCGGCAAGGGCGTGAAGCTAGCCATCCGAGAGGGTCAAGTGAGTGCTGACATCATAAGCCTGGCCAGTGAGGATGGCAGGAGGCTTGCTGCTGTTTTAGACCAGGCTGTCTACCTTCAAGACCTTCACTTTACAATTGATGGTATGGACATGCACCATTTTGTGAAAGCATCTTCAGCAGAGGGTGACTTGGCGTTGCTGGGTATGACAGTGGGACGGCGAATGCTGGAGACAGGAACTAACGTGACGGTGCAGCAGGTGAACACTGTCTTGGGTGGCCGAGCTCGGCGTATTACCGACGTGCAGCTGCAGCATGGTGCACTGAGCCTGAATGTGCGCTATGGCAGTAGTCTGGATGAAGAAAAGGCTCGGGTGCTAGAGATGACTCGGCAGAGAGTTGTGGCAGCTGCCTGGCACCATGAACGACACCGACTGCGCCAGGGAGAGGACGGTTCACGCGCCTGGACAGACACTGAACGGCAGCAGCTGTTCAGCTCGGGCCGTGTGCAAGGCTACGACGGCTACTACGTGGTGCCTGTGGACCAGTTCCCTGAGCTGGCTGACAGCATCAGCAACATTCACTTTCTGCGCCAGAGTGAGATGGGCCGCAGGTGACACGAACACAAGGGAAGCCCCACTCCGGCTCAACGTCTAGGACTTCTTGCCAAAGACATGTTGCTTGTGTGACCAGTTTGTTAAAATGTTTGTTTTTTGTTTTTTAACTGCCTTACTTAAGACCAGATTGCAGGCAGTTGACATTGCATTGACAGTGTCATTGCATTGACATCCAAGTGCTTTTCTTTCCTTTTTTGGAATCACGTGACAGTTTTTGGCTGCCAAATGAGGCTGCTAGTTGAATGACATATGGCAACATTGGTTTAGTTTTGATTACTTTTTCTACAGATCAGCTCAAAGGGATCCTGGACGATGGCTGCTAATGCATTTTGATCACTGGCAAGTGAGCAGATTGACATTCAGCATCACTCCACCCTGCCTTTTCTCGCCCCACAGCCAAGGAGAGCCTTTTTTTTTTAAGTCACTTCTTTTTATACTTGAAAGCCTGCCACACTTAAACAAGGACTACAGTGTCTGTTGTTCAGGCTCCTGATCCCCCTTTCCCTTATCATCATTGACTCTTGAATTGGTGCGATGTGCCATTTCAAGACTGCTTGAATACCTAGTATTTCTTAAATATTTGAATCTGACCAATAGATAAAAAAAAGAAATGGAAAGGAAAATTATGGAGGGCATGCTCAAAGTCTGAACACATAATGTAAAATGTCTTATTGAAGGAGATTTTATCCTTAAAGAAAGGGGAGAAAGTGGGAAAATAAAATATCTCCCAATAGTCTATAAAGATGGTTTTAAAAATGTAAAATGACATTGAATATAAATGACATTGTTGGAAACTGTAATAAATCTGTATGAAAATGAATATTTTACTAAGATACATAAAATCACCTAAAATCTATTTCATAGTTACATGTATCAAAAAAGAACAATATATCTAATGTGAATACATTACCAAAATGTGAACTGTTGTCCCTTTTAATTGCAAATTGTTGTTCTTAAACAATGCCTAGTGTTCCAACACATGGAATATGTGTATATATATTATGTTTGGGAATGTCAATCCATGAAATTCATTTGTTTTTTATTGTTGAAGCGAATAAGGTTATAATATGCTTAACAATTCCTTTAAGGATAACAGTATTTATTTTAGTAATGTGCTTTTTAAACCAATGTTGCTCCTCATGTGCACTGTCTGTGCAAGAGACAGGAATGCTTATATACTTAAAAAAAAAAAAAAAAAAGAAAGAAAGAAAAATCAAAAACAAACAGCACATTACTAGAACATGCCCTCAGACATTCCTCAGGCTTTCCCTTCCTGAACATGTTGAGCTGTGGAGTGCTAGCAGTGGACACTGGGCTAAGGACAGATTTAAACCCCAGTGGGATGCCTGAGGGTCAAAGTCGTAAGTGCCAGGATATAAAAGAGAAGACTCCCCGAGTCCCACAGCTGCCCAAGATGCATTACGGCCTGCAGGCGTGTAGTTCCTGTCTACAAGCAGAGGGGTTGAAATGCATGCCAATCTGGCAACCCACCTTGTGGATATAACTTCTTGCTTTTTGTGTGTCCTATAGCTTGACTACCTACTGAACTTCGAAGAACATCCGGTGTAGCCTCTCTCTGGCTTTTAAAACGTGTCTGAGATGGAACAAAATGGTGTTAATGTGTTGGACATGGTGTCACGGTGTAACACACACCTATTGTGTAAGCGTACAGTAGCTGAATCTGTTTTCAAAGTTTGTGTGGCTTAGGACTGGGTGTGGAGAAGATAAGTGTATCAGTGATCACGGCCTGTATAATACTGTCAAGCATATTTTTTTATTTGGATGTCAGTTGGATGTTGGATACAGCCATAATTCTTTGCTGTATTAAAAAAATGAAAAAGTTTGAACGAAGAAAAAAAAAGCATTGTGGTGACTTCAATGAGAACTGCTTCGTGAGGCTGTAATTACTTTCTAAAGTTTTGGACTAATGACATTTTTTTTTCCATTATATTTTTTTTGTTCTCAACACTGTGTTTCTAGCGCTTCTCTTTGGATCTGTAAATAAGAGGACGAGAAATGAGCTGTAAATAAAATGCCAATGTAGATACCTTTTAGAGCTACAGCAGTGAATCTGTGTAGTCTTTAGGTAAAGCAGGAAAAAAATAAAGAATATTTTGTGTTTACATTTATTTAATGTCACTATTTTGTCATGTTTTGAATAGTCGTGCTACTGTGTTTCTAAGGAAAACATCCAGAAGAACAAAATAATTAAATTTTTTGTTTGTTGTTTTTTGCAGTCAATTTATTTGTAAAATTTATAAATCAAATAATGATGAACATTACAGAATCCTATTTTTTGTTTTACATAAAGAAGGAACAAAGTAAAACAATACAAAAATACAAAAAAAAATTAATGAAAGTAATCCTGGCCCATGTCAATAGACAAATATAACACATACACATTCCATCAAATTTTACAGCAAACGAAATGAAGATTAAAAAAAACCACATAAATAAAAGAAATAAAAGAAACACTTAGTCTGGCAGAGCTTAAACACGTGAAACATGAAAGAAATGGTTGCCATTTATGAAAAAAATGGGCAGTGCTACCTTTTAAAGTATATTTTTTTTCTTAAGCTTAAGAAAAAATGCTGTGTCTTTTAGCCATTGTGAGTGAGAAGGTGGAACAGTGGACTTCCACTGCAGAAGAAGACGTCTGACCAACAATGATGTAAAAATTTGTTTCTTTTGAATAGAGTTTAACCAAAATGCCTCATCTGGAAGTCCAAAGATAGAAATCAATTTGTAGGGTTGCAAATGTGCTCCCAGTATAGTAGACACTGTATTGAAATAAAGAATTATGTTTTGACCCAAATACTTTTGCTTATTTTATGCTAATTTATGAACATATAAATATGTTTATATACTATAGAAGTGTTTGTAACCTTGTTTTGGCTTCTTGCCTACAAATATCGCTTTGGGTAAAGTATCTGTTTAACAAATAATTTCTAAATGCAATCAGTTTGTCAGAACTTTCGATCTTAAGATATTTTTGAATGCATATTTTTTTTCTTTTTTATTAACTCAGCCTGTTAATGCGACATGCATATCATGCCTTATTTTTTTTAAACATTTACCCAGCATCTATACAGAATGGAAAAAAAAAAACAACCTCTTATAACCCATGTGGCCATACATAGCAGGAATGTTAAAGATTAGACTACATAAAGGGATCCCCCATACTTTTCATACCAAAACACTGCGAAGAAATCTAAGCAAAATCTTAGGAAACATGTTACTACAATGTATCTTTAATAAGATAATTAAACCTATTTTAATAAATCATTTTTACTCCTTTCAAGCTTGAAATATTCTATTAGAAAATCGTTTTGTTTATTTAGAAAGAAATCTACAAGCTTCAAATAAGTAATACATAATAAATGTCCAGAAACACATTTTTATATTTGGTTCATTATAATCCTAAAATATAAAAGGAAACTAAATTTATTTGCCTACAGTCAACGTATTTTTACTTGCCAAGAGGATTTCCTTTTTTTGCAGTATGCAGAGCATGACATGCTATATCAGGGGGAAAATACCCTCCATTATATACAATGTAGTCAATTCAATTTTCAGTGTAACATCCTACTGTGTCTGTTTCTCTCATTATATCTCAAGTATTCCTCAGCAGCTGTTTCAGCCTGCAAACTCACAGCGGTGTTTATTTTTATCTTTCTAAATTGGTTTGGTGAGACTAGTGCTTCGTTTCTTAAACAAATGAACAAGACAACAGTAGTATGCATACCTGTTCAGGGTCAGATGTAATGATGATCATTTACATTTTGCTGATAACAGTATACTTGTATAAAGGTGGAAGACATACTGCTACATCAGTAACGCCAGCCTTCTTTTTGTAAGATTTTATAGCTACTGTTCTTCTGCACTACTGAAATTTTCCCGTAAACAAGCCTGCAAAAGTTAAGCTCAAACTGTAATCAAATGTTAGTGCATTCAAGCTCGTATATGTGTGTATAAGTCTTCTTGTTTCATTAATGCAGCTAATCGTGGGCAGGTGTTCCAAGTGACGTGTTTCTGTTTGGCCTCATTTTAAATCTAACCCCAAAAAATTATAAATATGATGATGTATGGAGATTGTTAACCTACTATTTTATTTTCTTGTCATTTTCATTCAAATTAATAACTGCTAACTAATAACTCTAATGAATTCGGTTTCACGCCAGGGATGCAGATTCTGACATATTGGTTGATTAAAAAAATAATGGCTTATGGTCCATAAAAATTGTCAAAACAATATCTGACCATAACATCGCTGTATTACGCTACTAAATCATGGCTAAAACTGACAGTGGAAATTATTGAGATGCATTTAAGACACAAAAGATATAAAACTAATTTTAGAGTATTGAAACTATACTGTATTTTTTAAAAGCCTATATCAAATAGTAGGTCATAAAAATATAAAGCATATCTTGAGAAACAATCATTGTTAAGCATTGATGCACAACAAGCACATTCACAGAATAATCAGCCTTTTTTTTCAATTTATTTCTTATTCACTTCTTTTTAATCATAACTACAGCCCACATATACAAAGTCATGTGTAAAATGACAATACAGTGATTTGTTTGGAAACAACAATTGAGCTCTTTCCTCCTTGGCGTTGTTTTAGGGGCCAGCAAACTGCTAAAACTTATGCTTTTCTAGAGCATTCACATTTGCTGATGATCAGTTAATCAAGGGCATTTTAATGTAGCAGTAAAGATGTACTTAGATTCTCACATGGTTTGTCCATTTTGGCTTGATTAAAAAAAAAAAAAAATAATGACAGTGTAATATGTAATGTGGTGTTGTTCATATGAGATTGTATTTAGCTAATTCTAAGACATGCTAAGGAGCAGATGATTATTTATTATGTCCTTATACATAAAACTATAGAATTTAAAGATGGTCTACTTTCATTTTTTTACATGACCATATTCTACAAAGCATCTTCCCTTTCTCACTTGCAAAACATGTTTTTATCAGATGAGTAAGAAGTCACTAATATTTAATCATTTATGTTGACAGAGATTAATTCCAAATAAAAGGAAAAGGCAACATAACATGGATGAGTAGTGTGTTAGGCCCCAGTGAACCACCAGTAGCTTCATTGCACTTTAACACAGACTCTATAATTCTCTTGCTCATGAAAACCATTTTTTCTAAAAGATAATCCTTCAGGATTTGAGGTTTTGATGATGGTGGTAAAGAACCAAACCAACGAGGTTTAGCTGGGCTGAGTTCTGGTAAGTGTGAAGGCCACAACATACAGTATAATTAACATCATTTTTATCCTCATGTTAGGATGGAAGAAAGCACTCCTATTAGATAAGAAATGTCTCTTAAACTAATGAAAGTTGATCGGCTGGAAAAACATAGTATCGATTTGCTGTGCCTTTTCCTATTCAGAGTACACAAACCATGACGACAAATTAAATAAATGCCCCTCAGCAGAGCAGAGCCACTGTTTTTTCCTTTAATTTGTCATCCATCATTACTGTTTGTACAGTAAATATAATTTGTCATCAATGTTTGTCGTCAGCATTAGTGTATGAGTTAGGAAAAGCAGCTCAGGTTTGAATCAGAAACCCTGTAGCTGTGCAGCAGTTGTCAAAATAAATGTTACAGAAATAACAGGTTTGTAACATATTACATAACTGAGATTTTTTTTCTCAGAAAAAGCTACATTGAAGGTTGACTGGTTTACCTGTTAAAATAAGAGTCTCCAGGTTCCCCAGATAGTTGAAAGTGTAACTGAGGGAAAAATGGTCACACGGCACAAAATATTGATTTGGATTGTGATCGTTTACTGCTACTCTTTACTGCTTTAAAGTTTTATATGTATAGATTTACACTCACATCCACTTTATTAGGAGCATCTCCACATACATACATCTAATCATCAAATTATTTAGCAGGAGCACAAGGCAAGTCTAGGATGTACTGTATAGGATGTCTCTGGATGTATTCAGTTTTGCAGTTACTTGAACTATAAGACCTAAACCTGTTAGAGCATGAGAATGCACCTGTGCACAAAGTGAGCTACATTAAGATATGGTTTACATGGTTTGGAGTGGAAGATGATTTGTCCTGATATAGAACTCTGGTCTAAACTCTTATAAAAACCTTTCGGATTAATTGGAATGCTGACTGCACCCCAGGCCTCCTCACCATACATCAGTACCTGACTTTACTAAAGCCCTTGTGGCTAAATGAGCACAAACATCTTTCCAAAAGAGTGGAGGTTAATTATATCACCAAATGGGGTCATTTGTCCACAAACCTTTGTCCATATAGTGTAATTATGATATTTTTATTCATGAGTATTCAATACAATTAAATATACAGTATTACCAAGCTCAGCAATAGTAATAACTATCTGAAATTTACAGTTCAATTATCTTTTGTGTTCCTACTCCTAGGCTTAGGCAAAACCACCAGGCTGTCTTTTAGTCGGCTGATGATCATTGTGAGATTTTCAGTTACACAGAGGAAACAATGACAAAAGTGAATGTTGTTAAAATCAGCATGGGCCATATGCCCTGCTGAGTCTAATGTTTTATACAGTCATTCATTCACATGGGGTGCTAGCAATGTTTTCCAAGTCCATAAACATAGAAATGACTCATAATCAGACACCTGGTCTGTCCTTCCAGTCTCATGCTGACATTTAGAGGCTGTGAATTCACAATGAATCAATACAAAACCAGTGAGAACAACAGCTTGAGCTCCAACAATTGCAGTGATGCTCTGATGGGACTCGTAAATGTGTCTTTGTTTTTCAAAACATTACTTTATTTGTGATGTGTGGACACATTTCTTGTGACAAGCCATATTCCTCATATCTTAAATGCATTTTTACTTTTTTAAATGCAATGTGTATAACAAAGGAAAAGTACAAGACAAAACAATAAAATTCAGCTTTATTTATTTTATGCCGGCCCCATCTACAAAATGCATAGATGTAGGGATGCACAGGGGGAGACAGAGAGAGAGCAAGAGGGAGAGAGGGAGGGAGTGAGGGAGGGAGGGAGGGGGAGAGAGATGCCTCATAAGGTCAAATGAGTGTACTAGTTTTGTTAGCTTCATTATATAAAAGCTCAGCGTGTAATAGCACAAATGCATTTCTTATGCAAGGCTTTAAGCTCAATTTTAAACATTATGGGCTGTTTTTGGACTCTCATTAAACACTCATTTTTTTCTGTTGAGACTGTTAATGAACCTGCCTGCACATTTGCCTGTTCATAGACTTGTGCATATACATTTTATTCACTTATGCTGAGAAGCTTTAAAAGCACCTGTACTGTGCTGTTTAATCTCCTGCTGGCTATTCATCACAAACCAACAACCCAATGCAGGCCAAAGGTGGTGAATAAGGCTTCTTTAAAATTCAGATGCTTTTGAAGGTGAAAATGCTAATTTCGGTGAGATTGAGGTGATCTCAACAGACGCATTGTTATTGGAAGGTTTTCAGCTGTGTTGTGACGCCTGGTTTTTTTTTTTTTTTTTTTTTGACAGGTGTGAACAATGGTAGAGCCCAGAGAAATGTCAACATGGCGATTATTAGGAAGAGCAGACACATTCCGACCTTCACCAGTCAGACTGCCATTATAATGTATTTTCATTCTTAGTGACAGTACAGCTAATGCTTTTATTAAAGAAACTACCCCAGGGGGATATCTTATTCCAAAAGGCATGACATAGTGAAGAAAACAGGACAATACCCATTTTGCCACCCATATGTGAAACATTTATACCAATTCTACTGGCTGGGGTAAAAAATAGTCAGCATATGCAAGAGTAAAATATTTATGTATACTTTACTCCCCATGTTCTTGTGTGTCTGTCTCTCAACAGGACACAAATTCGCAAGTGAACTTCAAGCATCATTGTGATTAATTTCAAGGATACATTTTATTGTTAGATTTACAGTATAACCCTACAAAATAAATCCCCGAATGTACATTTTTAGGACAAGTGGTATTAATGTAAGTTTTGTAAACCCAATGTTTATCTACTTATTCTTTCATGGACCAGACCATAAATAATAAATCACTTAAGAATTATACTGGCATTGCTAGCAATAATCTTGAGCAGTGTACTTAATTCTTTTACTTAAGCTATTTTGGTGAATTTGTTCTTTTACTCAAAAAAATTTAAATTAACTGAAAAAAATACCCAAATGTTTTTTACATTATATTTTGACCTTTAAAGTACTCATTCAAAAAATATATATATTTTTTATATCATTTGGCAGGAACAGACACAAGTGCAGGTATTCAAAAACTTTATAAAAAAATCCAGTGGCAAATTGAATACAGTGAATACACTGAATACAAAAGGGAAACAGGCAATGGTGAGACAATCAGCAATCAGCTTTAACCCAGCACGGCAGAAATCAAAAAACAAGAAAACCTCAACAAAGATCACAAACAGAAGTACACTAAATACAAGACTTAAGATTGACTTGTAACAAGACACAACACACAAAGTACACAATATGGTTAAAGTTTGTGGACGCATGAGCATTATTAAACACTTTTTGAACATATCATTCCTCATTTAGTTCCAATTTGCTGTTATAATAACCTCCACTATTCTGGGAAAATGTTTCACTAGATTGTGGAGTGTGCGTCTGGAGATTTGTGCTCATTCAGCTACATTTGCATCATTATGCAGGTCTTTGGTGCAGTCCACATTCCAATTCATCCTTAAGATGTTCAATAGAGTTGAAGTTAGAGCTATACAGCAAGGCAATCAAGATCCTCCACTTCAACTCATGAAAATCATATCCTCATGGGGATCACTTTGTACACAGGGGCATTGTCATGCTGAAACAGGTTTGGGTCTCCAAAGTGACAACATTTTTTCGAATCTAAAGACATGCTATACAATTGCAAGACTCCAACTTTGTGGCAACAGATTAGGAAAGAACATCAATAGGTTACGTATGTAACCCTAGTTCTCTGAGGGAACGAGACACTGCGCTCTAAATCACGTGTAAAATCCAGCCAATAGGCAAGTCATGACATCATCGAAGGGCAACGTCGCGTAAACCCGAAGTGAGCAACAAAATTGGTGAGCAATGGTAGCATTCTGCTTCCTGGCAGATTCTCTCCAAAACTCCAGAGCAGCACAATAGGGGGAAAGGGAAAGGGCCTCGGCCACGTCTGCACCATGACATCAAGACACAGTAGGGCTGAGTGAGAGAGATAACCAGAGGGGACAGTGCGAAGTCTCCTGGGGTGCAAACAGATCCACCTGGGCTCTGTAATATCTTGGCCATATCTGCTCCATCAACACATGGCAAACTCTTAGGTCTTGGAGGAAGTGTTTTAATGCCAAAAACACAGCCATCATTTCCAGGCTGTTTATGTGCCATGAGAGATGTCGCTTTTCCACCGACCTTGGCCACAAATGACCGCTCCCCACTCCATGAGGGATGCGTCCATCGTTACGCAACAACAAGGAGCTCCCAGGACAGGGCCTTGAAACAGGAAGATAGGTTCTTTCCATATTTCTATGACTCTAAGGGCTCGTTGCAAGACCTTGATATTACGGAGTGGATTGCCTTTCTAGAAAAACCCTTTGCCTCTGAGCCACCACTGGAGGGGTCTCATATGGAGGAGGCCAAGTGGAATCATGTTAGACGCTGCTGCCATCAGACCCAGCAGCCTCTGGAACTGTTTCACAGTAAGTGACTGGCCTTCTTTCACTCTCCTGACTGCCGTGAGGATAGCTTTGATCTGGGCAGGAGACAATTGTGCCCACAACACAGTCGAATCCCACACTACGCCCAAGAAGGTGGTCCTCTGCAGTGGAGAAAGCACACTCTTCTTTGTGTTTAGTCTTAACCCCAATTCCTTTATACAGGCAATAACGACATCTCGATGCTGGACCGCCTACAGCTCTGATTGAGCTAATATCAACCAGTCGTCGATATAGTTTATGCACTATCATGCACATCATGAAGGTGCGGGGTAAGAGTGCTAGGCTGAACGGGAGTACGCGATATTGGTAAGCTTCGCCCCTAAAAGTAAACCTTAGGAACCTCCTGTGAGCAGGAAGGATGGCTATGTGATAAACCAGTCTTCGGACTTGATTTTTAGACACGACCTCTTTGAGAGTGAGCATCCTGAACCTCTCTGAGCCTCATGGGTGAGCAGTTCAAGGAGCACAGAGCTAGGATCGGCCGCAATCCGCCATCCTTCTTCGAGACAACTAAGTACTGTCTGTAGAAGCCTGACTCTCTGACTAAGGGAGGAACCAACTCGATGGCCCCTTTCCTTGGGAGGGTGCGCACTTCCTGTTTCAGGACCAGAGCCTGCTTGGGTCTCACCAGGGTGGGACACAACCCGTTGAACCAGGGAGGAGAGGACCCTAACTGAATGGAGTAGCCCTTCTCTGTTGTGTGCAGGACCCACCGAGATACATCTAGCAGGCCTTCCCAAGCTGCTAGGAAAACTCTTAGGGGAACCAGCCCCTCGAGGCTGGTCTCTGACCCCTCCCAGAATGGCTGGAGCAATGCCCTGCAGCCATGAATAATTCCTGAGCAGGGATGGGTCCCCCCCATCCCCAGTGTGGGTGGAAGGAGTCCCACGATGGAGGCACATCTTGTGGGAGAGCTAACAGTCTGGCCTTCTGGTGATGTCATGGAGGTACGGGCACCGTGTAATGCGGTGTACATTGCCCTCCCTGAAATAGGGCGCTCTGATTGTCAGGGCTGCTGCACCACTGCCTGTTTGTTTGAGAGAGGACCACCCTCAGGTTGGCCAGCTCCTTCTATCTGGGCTTATTTGCTTTTGAGCTTCATGATGCCCAGCCGTGCCAGGCTGGGGCTGCACCCACCAAGCAGGCCCATGAGAGAGGCATGGAAGTACCACTGAAATGCCACAGTGGTCTCCTGAACTTGTCGGCAACCGCCCTTACCTTCAGCGTCGCCTGAATAGGCCAGGAGGAGCCTTTTCAGAAGAAAAGCCCTGTCCCTGTCGGGAATCTCTCAGGGTAAACCATAGCTTGCCTTTCTATGGCTACTAGAGCTGACATGGATCGAATGTATGGCTGACGCTGTACCTTGGTGGCCCTGAGGGTTAGGACAGAACATAACTCCTTAAATCGTCAGCCCCAGAGCTGAATCCCTCATCTATCTCTCGTAGCAGGTCGTAGCAGGTATGCCTGCAACACACTCATCATGTGGAGGCAACCCGTGGCCTGACCTGACGCCACATAAGCCCTGCCTACTAGAGCCGAAGTGTTTTTCAACGGCTTAGTAGGCAATACTGGAGCCTTTAGTGATGCAGCACCTGGGGAGAGACAGGCCAGCTAGCGTCTCTTCAACTCTGGGCAACTCCCCATAGCCGCACTCCTTAAACCCTACTATATTCGCATACAGCGAGAGTGGGAAAAAGACACATAGACCTCGCTGTGCAGGTTGGAAAAAAACGGTAGGCCCCGGGCGGAGGCTGTGCTGCAGGAAACACTCATCCAGCTTACTGGAATGCGTTGCTTCCGCTTCTCATATGGCTAAGCTATCTCTAGCTTGGACACGGCCTGCATCCCTACCTCCAGGAGCTCTTCAAACAGTGCAGGCTGTGAGGAGTCTATGGGCTGGCTTGCATCCGAAAATTTTACCTTGGAGGAGGAAGCAATACGGGCTCCGCGTTGCATGCGTCAGGAGAAGAAACTGCCAAAGTGCATGATTTCCCTGGGGAACAAAAGCTCGGCCTGGCAGGAGAGGCTGGAGGGGACTTATACGTCTACATGCCTTCTGCTAAGTCAACCTGTGAGCCCCACGACTTTCAGCGCCGATTTGCCTTGGCGAGTGCGGGACCTGAGCAGCGAGGGAGAGCGCTCCCCTCGGAGAGCACTTTCCGGGAGCGCATAGCCACACGGCTGAAAATGCTAACAGTTGACTTCCTCAAGAGCCAACTTAGCATGCTCCTATTATTTAGCTAAGCAAACAACACATTGGCTGCGTGTATCCCCCACTGAATAAAGCGGGACAAGAAAGAACACACAGTCAGAATTCTGCTTGTATTTAAAGCTCATGCCTGCACAGATTCACACACAAAGCATTTACCTGAACAAACAGAAGCTAATGTCGCTATTATCACTCACCCATTTTGTAGCTTCCAGGTTTATGGGACGTCGCCCGCCGATGACGTCACGACTTGCCAATTGGCTGGATTTCACACGTGCTTCAGAGCGTGGACAACGTTCCCAAAGCGTTTCAACGCAGCTCGAGTTCCTGAAAGGGAACCACATATAGCTGGAAAAGTCAAGTCAAGTCAATTTAAGTTTATTTCTATAGTGCTTTTCACAACAGACATAGTCTCCAAGCAGCTTTACAGAAATCAACAGACAATGTGAATGGTGTGCATTTACTCCTGATGAGCAAGCCTGTGCTGGCTCTGTGGCGACTGTGGCAAGGAAAAACTCCCTTAGATGTCATGAGGAAGAAACCTTGAGAGGAACCAGACTCAAAAGGGGAACCCATCCTCATTTAAGTGACATCAAGAGTCAGTTGTTCCAATATTTTTGTTTGTTTTATTTTCCATATAGTGTATATTGAATTGAGGTGACAGTAAGTAAGATATACAGTTTAAGAAAATACAGGTTCTGGTGATCAGTATGATGGTGACTGTGGACAAAGTTCATGGTTTTTCAGTATTGTATTTAATGGTGGCCTTGTTTGTAGAACACAGTGCTCTGGGAACTCAATTCTTACACGATACTGGTGTTAATGTAACATTCTGTCTCTTTTTGGTCCAACTGTAAAACAATCACTTTTTTTATGAGCCATTCAGATTTGCATCAATGTAAAAGAAATCTACACCAAACTGTGATAATGAGCCTTAAAAAAATGCAAATAATAAAACAAAACAGAATTACAATTTCCTTATAGGCAGTTATTTACCACAAAACCACCAGCATTACGTTTACTCTTACAATGAAAACCTCATCCAGAGAATGGTGCTTAGATCAAAATGTAAAGATATTTCCTGAATTGCTGGTGAACATTCAGACAAAGAATATACTATAATACAAATATTATTACATAAAAATAAAACGTCTCCAGTGTAGCAAATTTAGCTCGCAAAAAGGGAAATATTTATGAGTAATAATGAGTTATAATTAACCATAAATATTTAAATCAAGTTTTAGAATTAATGATAATGGAATTAGTGTTACAATTATTTGGTCTGTACATCCACAAAACAGACAAAATAACCTTTTATTAATTCTAAAGAAGGGTTATCTCCCCGGGTCAAGAAAGGCACGACAACTTTATACCGTACAAGTAATTTAGCATGTAGCAAAATAAAAAATAACCTTAAAATGTGAGCAGCCCTCAGAGACAATCACTTATGAACATACGACTTTTAATAAATGAGACCACGCAACATAAATCTAAATTATACAACCATACATAAAAAGAAAGAGAAATTAAGAATATGTAGACGGAGGAAGAGAAGAAAAAAAAAAGAGAGAGAAAGGAAGAAAGGAAATAGCAAGTTTAGCTTTAAATTAACCACAACCTAAATGAGAATCATTACGAAATTCAAATTCACCTTAATAAAGGGGCTCGAGCTTAATCACGCATTCAAATAGTTAGTAAAATGGTTACTTGCATTGGGTTTGTTGCTAAACAAGAGTCCGGATGCGGTAGACAAAAGGAGTTCTCTTTTGTCATCTCGACTTCTGTAATCCTACCTCACTGTTTCCTGGTTCATGGACCGCTCTATTTGTCTTCAGGAGGACACATCTTCTGATCAGCCTCTGCCGGACGTGCTCGTCCTTAGCCAGGTTAGCTTTCACAAGCCACCCACGCTCGAACCTTTTCTATAGGCTGCCCACCTACTTCTTAACTTTTTTCATGGCGCTTTGGATTGCCATTCCTAGTGTTTGGCGGCACTATGGTGGGGCAACACCCCCTTATCTGTAGATTTGAGTTCCTAAGAGGGAAAGACATCTCGATGCTGGACCACCAGTTGCTCTGATTAAGCCAATATCAACCAATCGTAGATATAATTTAGAATGTGAATGCCCCTGAATCCTCAGCGTGATTAGTGCCACATCCACACACTTTGTGAAGGTGAGGGGAGAGAGGGAAATACCAAACGGAAGGACCTGATATTGGTAAGCTTCGGCCCGGAAAGCAAACCTCAGGAACTGAAGCACTGAGAGTGACAGGGTTAACGAATCATCTCTCTGAGGGTGCCGGGGCGGGGCAGGCACCGTATAGTAAGGTGCACAGTGCCCCTTCCCAGCAGGATCCTCAGGTGGTCCTAAGTCAGGACCTTTTGGCTGAAGCACCTTGACTGAAGATAATAGTCCTCAGATCTGTCATGTCTCGGGACTTCGGCCTTTAGCGCCGCACCGGGTCCCTTTTGGGGGTAGAGCGTGTTGCGACACTCTGTCTGTGCACCTCACGATGCCGGGCGCCGAGCAGCTCCATAGGGGGGGACGTGAGAGAAAATGCTGAAACGCCGCTAACTGCTTCTTTGCTTCCTAAAACCTGTTGACAAACTGCATTAATAGCGTCGACGAACAGGCTGGGCGGGGCATCCAGCAGGACAGTACTATCCCTGTCGGAAAGATTCCACAGGGTGAGACAAATATGCCTCTTAGTAGAGACGAGGGTGGCCATGGACCAGCCAATGGCCTTAGCAGTCTCTTTGGTAGCCCTCATGGCCAGATCCGCAGCGCAGTGGAGCTCAAGGACCTGCTTTCCACCCTAGACATCTCCCACATCTAGCTCCTGCAGCAGGTCAGCCTGATAGGCCTGCAACACAGCCATTGTGTGCAGACAGGCTGCGGCTTGACTCACTGAGACATAGGCTTTGCCCACCAGGTGGTTCTCAGGGGCTTGGTGAGCAATGCTTAATCTTTTTGGTTACTTTAATGTCACAAAAAGAAGGAAAACTTTTCTACCTTATCGGACAAACACATACAGAGAGCTTCCTGAACAACAGAATGTAAATATCCCTTGTACCTTCATTGACTGGGGATTCTAAGAACATTTGTGCCACACAACATATGATAAGTGCTTTTTGTCCCATAAGGTTTATAAGATGTAAATGTAACTGGTAACTTCAAAAAGAGTACAGTAATCAATCAAAATCATAAATAAAATCTGTTGCACACATAATTTTACTTTGCTTTTTCATTCTTTTCAATTTGTGTACCTATGCCATTTAAAATACTAAATGACAAGTTGATTATATGGTTCACCTGTCTGACAGTAAATCAAGTAGTGATTAAAAAATGCATGCATGGCACTATTTACTGTAGAAGGTGCACATTCTAAAAAATGATAATATTTTGAGACATAATATTTCACGCATATAATATGCAAGATTTTTAACAATAGTAAAGAGTCAAGAGTCAAGAGGCTTTTATTGTCATTTCTACTATACACAGTGGTACACAGTAAAAATGAGACAACGTTCCTCCGGAACCCTGGTGCTACACTAAACAATAACATAAAGCTACAACACAACACAAGCTACATAAAGTGCATTGAGTGCAACCTGACGAGTATGTGTTAAATGTCAAGGAATTTGGTGCTCTTGACGATCTCCACTGAGGATCCATCAATAATCAGTGGAGATTGGTTGCTTTGTGCTCTCCTGAAGTCCACAACCATCTCTTTCATTTTGTCCACGTTCAGAGACAGGCTGTTTGCTCCAGACCAGGCAGTTAACCGTTGCACCTCCTCTCTGTATGCTGACTCGTTGTTCTTGCTGATTAGACCCACCATGGTCGTGTCATCATCAAACTTGATGATATGATTCAAGCTGTGCATAGCAACACAGTCGTGAGTCAGCAAAGTGAACAGCAGTGGACTGAGCACACAGCTCTGGGGGGCCCTAGTGCTCAATGTGGTGGTGCTGGTGATCCTGTTCCCGATCCGTACTGACTGAGGTCTCTCAGTCAGGAAGTCCAGGATCCAGTTACAAAGGGAGGTGTTCAGGCCCAGTAGGCTCAACTTCTCAATCAGGTGCTGATGAATGATTGTGTTGAATGCTGAGCTGAAGTCAATGAATAGCATTCGTACATATGAGTCTTTGTTATCCAGGTGGGTGAGGGCCAAATGGAGGGTTGTGGAGATAGCATCGTTCGTTAAACGGTTTGGACGATACGCAAACTGCATGGGGTCCAGGGAGGGTGGGAGCTGGGTCTTAATGTGCCTCTTGACGAGCCTCTCGAAGCACTTCATCATGATGGGACGATAGTCATTGAGGCAGGATATGGTAGACTTCTTCAGCACAGGAACGATGGTCGTTGTCTTGAAGCACGTGGGAACAACGTTACTGCTCAGGGAGATGTTGAAGATGTCAGTAAAGACATCCCCTAGCTGTTCTGCACATTCCCTGAGCACTCTGCCAGGAATGTTGTCAGGTCCAGCAGACTTCCGTGGGTTAACTCTGCATAGAGTTTTCCTCACTTCAGCTGTGTTTAGACAGAGCACCTGGTAAGTGGGAGGAGGGGTGGTCTTCCTCGCCTTCAAGTTGTTCTGTACCTCAAACCAGGCGTAGAAGTCGTTCAGCGCATCTGGGAGGGAGGTGTCAGGGTCACAAGCAGGTGATGTAGTCTTGTAGTTTGTGATCGCCTGGATGCCCTGCAACATGCGCCCGGTGTCTGCGCTGTCCTGGAAGTGGTCGTGGATTTTCTTTGCGTGTGCGCGCTTCGCCTCTCTGATGGCACGGGACAGTTTGGCCCTTTCTGTTCTTAAGGCCGCCTTGTCCCAAGTTCTAAGGGCAGAATCTCTTTGTTTCAGCAGCACACGCACGTTTGCAGTCATCCACGGCTTTTGGATGGAGCGTGTAGTGATGGTCTTGGAGATGGTCACATCATCAACCCACTTGCTGATGTAGCTGGTCACTAATGATGTGTACTCCTCCAAGTTGATGGAATTGCCATTGGTTGCAGCCTCTCGTTGCAAAGTTCACATGCTGATGGAGTTTAGGAAGCACAGTCCTTTGATTCACATGGTTGAAATCTCCGGCGATAATAAACAATCCGTCAGGGTGAGCATTCTGCAGGTTGCTAATAGGGCCGTAGAGTTCACACAGTGCCTCCTTAGCATTAGCGCTGGGAGGAATGTACACACTGACAATGTAAACAGTGGTGAATTCCCGTGGTAAATAAAATGGTCTACATCTAACAGTCACAAACTCCACTAGCGATGAGCAGTAGCGTGAAACAAGCACAGAGTTCTTACACCATTCCGTGTTGATATAAAAACACACGCCACCACCACGAGTCTTACTTTTCTGTCGGCACGAAACACAGTTAGCCCATCTAGCTGGATGGCGGATTCCGGAACTCTGTCGCTGGGCCACGTCTCTGTGAAAACAAAGACGCAACAGTCTCTAAACTCTCGCCGTGTGGTTCGCTGGAGTCGGATGTAGTTCAGTTTGTTGTCCAGGGAGCAGACATTAGAAAGAAAAATGGACGGGAGAGCCAGCCAGCCAGCCAGGGTTAGCATTTAGCCTAGCACGGACACCGAACGCTTGCCGCGCTTCCGCTTCCTCGAGCATCGCTTCCGATGTCCTCTCTCCCAGCTACCGGCACCAGGTAACACCGACGGCTGGGGGCCTGGTCTTTGTGGCCGAGGTCGCAGCAGACCGAGGTCGTGAAGGTTATTTATAACTTCATCATGCAGATTGTTGGTTGCATGATGCCTGTACCGTAGTAGTGTCTGGTGGTCGTATACATGAACACAGCTGACTCTGGTGTCCATGTATTGTAATAGGTTGGGCTAAATATGAAAGCACCATTTTTGGATCCGGAGAGGCCGCTGCGATGCCGTGCCGCCATCTTGTAGTCCTCTAACAATAATATGTGAGAAACAATTTAGGACATAAACTGACCAATTTCCTTTTTTACTTCAAATAACAAAAATCCAGAAATACAAAAATACACAAATACAGCACAGGATTACTTCAAAACATAATTTATTGAAACTGCCTCAAATCAAGGGCAAAGTTTTCCTTTATTTTGATCACACTGTTGAAGGCAAAATGATTGGCCAATCTTGCTTCTGTCTATTGTCTAAATTGTTTTTTTTTCTTACATTTCAGAAGATGTAATCATTGTATCAATCACGTGTAGCGAGTTCACATGGTAAGATGCTTCACAATGAGGTTCATTGTACCCTAACACAGCAAAACGTTTGATTTAAATACGTTTTATGAACTCATTCTTAAATTTTATTAATCAATTATTTAGCTGTGTTAATTACTTTTCTCCCTTATATTCCATGTTCAGGCTGCTTGCTAGTGGGTAGAGCCAAGACTGATTTACTGTAAGTGTCAACAAAGTCTCTCTCTCTCTCTCTCTCTCTCACACACACACACACACACGCACACACACACACACACACACACACACACACACACACACACACACACACACACACACACACACACACACACAGGGTTTGATCTCAGATTAAAACATAAAATATGTATTATTATTATTATAATAATTCTTTCAGTAAGTTAGGGTTTTGTTTACTGTCAAACTATATGGGTTTATATGGAGTTTCCATTAAACTATAATATTTTCAAAATTAGTGTTACATCTTAAGGTTCATCCAGGAGGTCTGGTTTCTCCCTCACCTTCAAAAAACGCACACTTAGTGGATTTGTGACTCTGAATTGCCTCTAGGTGTGAAAAAGTGTCAAGAAAACTTGCTTAGGATAAAATTAGGATTTACTGTACTCCTGACCAAGATAAAGTGGTTACTGAAGAATTAATGGATAAATGAATAATCATCTGTTAGCAATGTCCAAGTCAACATTCTATATACTGCTATATACAAAAAAATGCTTTCCTTTTTATAAAAGCTTCCAGCATGAAGAATGCTTCTCTGGCCAGGTGTACCTAATGGAATAAGCCATTAGGATTAGAGTCTTTCTAATTACCAGCTGTTATAAAATATTTCCAAGTTACCGTTTTTTCTTTGTCCTGCAATTCAACATTCAATCAATCTACATTTTGCTGATCCATACAGTACTGTGTAAACATGTTTACTGTCTCTAGCTGATTCATGCAGATACTCTTCCCCACTCAACTGTTTAGTCTTCTATGTCAAGCAAACCCAGCCACTCAGTTGCCATAGTACCAGCTTTCTCTGCAGTTCCCACTGCACCAAGATGCTGCGCTTCCTGACAAAGTATCCTTGCTGCACCTCTTTGTTCTTTAATGGTAGATTTTCTTCTCTGCCTCCTTAACTAGTTTCTGCAAAGGATCTCAGAAGACACACCAGCTCCCTTTCCTCAGAGGGATGACAATCCCCTGGACCCAGTCCACACTATAATGAACAGAGATTCAATGAGGTAACTCACAGTGCTGCTGGTGCACAACACAGTGAACCAGCAGCACCTGCATACTCTACACATCTGAGGTACATTGTAAGGGGTCGATCTTTTTAAATGACACAAAATAATGATAACAAATTAAATGGGTTATTCTATCCTTCTTGAAATAAACCAGTGACCAATGTTACCTAACCTTCTGTGTATCACATTATGAGATCTTTGACCGATGTTTTATAGGTACCACATTTTTGGTTTTTCTTCGGTTATTTTACTAATTTTCTTCGTCAAAGCACCTTTCTTTCACTTTCTCATTTGATTAATTATTCGATATAAATTCCGTGTTCTTTCTCCTTACTTGCTGTTATGGCTGTTACCAGCTCAATACATCATTTAATGTCATGTTAATTTCTCTTGTTTGCATAGAAACTTTTTTCAAAAAAGAAAAGTCTGTATCTCTCTCAGACACATTGCTCCCCCAGGTGTAAATGGGTTTACAAATGCCACCTTTTCTCTTAATCTAAAAATAAATAGATTGGTCCTGTTCACTGTGTTTAATTGATTTGGAAGCCAAAGGCAGTATACATATTTATTTTATTTTAATTTTATGATTATAAACATTTTATGCATTTTTATCTATCATAAACATATCAAAGAAGCAAAAGTTTTTTTTCACAAAAAATACTATTATGAAATTTAAATACTTAAAAATATGCTTAAAGTTTGTGTTGCAAACTCTAGCACTTCTTATAGAGGTTACATTCATTCTGTATGTGTTTAAATGTTTAAGACCTGCTTTTCTCTGTAATGATACGTGTCCATAAAGGCTAAGCATTTCAGTTGGCCTATTCAGATAAATAAATTCTGTGGAATACAGCATTAGCATTGTGTCTATTCCTCAGGTTGTTTTGCCATTTTGTCATTTTAGATCTGACTGTAATTTCTGACATATGGCAGTAGTGTAAATAACCTTAATGAAGCTATTGAGTGTTTTGGTCAGGAGTCAGAATGCAGCTTCCATTTAGCTCAGTTGCCGTTATGAAAACCATTTCTCACCTGCAGCTGAATGACATTGGTGCAAGGCTCAAGTCAGCAATCTAATTGTGCTACTGCTGGTTCAATAACGTAAATGTAGCAAACAAAACTGATGCCAGAAACTATCCATATGTTATGACGTGAAAATCTCCTTAAGAAAAGAACTGGTATTGTGAACAGTCACATTAATGGTTAGCATGAGATGTAGATTTCTTTTGACTGTACATGTATTTTTTAACTAAACTGTAATTTTCCAACTGTATAACGTATTCAAAAACAACAATGTGGAGCATGCATGACACATTGTGGTAGATGGTCTTAAGAGTCCTGAGCAACCACTAAAAGGTCAAATATGTCCAAATATTTCAGGTATAAAAACAAAACACATGCATTTTTTTTATACTGGCCATAGTTCTTTTCCATAAAAAAAGTCTTCTGTATGAATTAAGGCCTCTCTTAATGGGTTTCATGAGTGGTCCCATGCTTTAAGGTCAAGAAAACATTCTATCAAACCTGTAGGACTGTATGTGGTGCATAAAGCAATGTTTTAATGTTAAGGTGCATTGTGTCCTGCTTACAGCCGTGCTTAAATAGAATAGCTGGATCTTTCTAAAGTTAAGCAGACCGGTTTAATTTTATGACGGTCCTGTAAATGCAGTTAGCATTTTCATATTTGGTTCAGTAGTTGTAGCCCATAATCAGGCTTTGTTAAGTTCAGATTTTATGAGGATGATAATGCATGAAGAAATCTAAAATACTACTTTTTTTATTCCACTCACACTGTAGGAAGCAGCACATAAGAGGTTGTTTCATGTCTGTCTGAATGGAATAGAATTGTTCCTGAAATGGCAAAATGACCTTGAATATTGCCAGAGTATTTTTATCATGTGTGTGATATATTATTACCTATTGAATGTAAATTTTTATATCTTCTGCTGCTGAAATGAAAAGAATGTTATGACCTGATCTTATACCCGATCTAAAAAATTCTAGAAAATATCGGAATATAAGAACAATCACTCTGGCTGGGAGTACATGTCCTTTTGGTCATTTATATCAGATTCCAACTGATTGCCTATAAAATTCTGGGGAAAAAAATGTGTTCATTTTTATATAAAAAAAAAAACATTACAGTATAATTATTTTGAAAATCTTTCGAGCCCCAGGGCTTTTTAACAATGTGCTATCTGTCATAGGGAAGTATTCAGGACAGAGGGTGGATTTTATATGTTCTGGGTTTGTTTTTGTTTGGGTTATTTTCTGTAACATGACTTTGGGAAGATTAGAAAATCTTTTGAATGGTAACAAAGAAACCGTTTATAGCTGCTATAGTATATGTGTCATATAAAGCAGGGACAGAAATCGGAACTCAAAAACCTGGTCGAACCTGCACTGGTCAGGTGATATGCAAACAGATCTAAGAATAAGGGGCAAAAACAGGTTGGCAAAAGTACCAAACAATGTCATTTAAAAGGCATAAACATAAAAAAAGAGTTCAGTGAGCGTATACTTTTTTGAGAATAAGTCTGGTAAATTCAGAGTGTGTGTGGAGTCCATGGCGACCATGTATAGAAGCTACTGTGAGAGCAAGAGGGAGCTGGGATGTAACATTAACAAGACAATAACTTGCCTTGTGGACATTCCACAACAAGAAATTTAGCTTTAAGTGTTTATTTAATCATTAATGTGTAGCTCATTAATACAGTAGAAAAAATTATTTGTTGATAAATTCTTGTGTTATAAGAAACATTTTGGAACATGATGTTAAAGAAACAAATCAATGTTTGATTTGGTTCCAGCTCTGCTTCGTATCAGACTGCATCATATCACCATTTTTTCTTATAAAAGCATCCTGCTTTATTCATTATATTATCACATGCTATGTGAAGGTAGATGAAGAACAGTTTCTCTCCAGCTAGGTGTCTGACTAAATTCCCTTTGTGCACTTTAAGGTTTTTTATTTGTTTTATCCACTGCTAATGCTTAGATATAAAGAGACTAGGCCTGTGAGGGAGTAGGGTCACAAAGATTTGTAGGCTTTTATGTGGGCTTGATTAGAGGAAAGGTTGATTGTTATTTGAGGGTATATGGTTCTGGTATGTACACTGATGATTACAAAAGCCAGAAAATGTGCTGAAAGAAACAATAATTATACCCCAATCCACATGAAAACAGCTGACAGGTCCGATAAAGCCTTTTCCAAACAAAGATGCTCACAAACAAGGGTTATTATAATCACAGTTAGGTTTGTGAATAGATCGTTTTAATTTAGATAATAATAATGATAGGGATGCTTTTGTTAAGCTTTTCTATAGTAACACGGCAATAGTTGAAAACCATTATTTTGCTCAGATTTTATGCCACACAGGTCTTTCAATGCATCTTTGTCAAAAAATGACCATTGTTTCACTTAATAGAAAAGACAGAAAACTGCTAACAAGCACTTGTTACAGTTTCATCACATTCAGGCTTCATTTACACACGTGTGTATGGAGTACAGTTCTTAAAATAAGCCCCTGTGGAGGTCCTAAGCACTATAATTTATAGTAATGCTAATTAGTGAATGGAGGGTTTTGTCTTTGTAAACAGAGGTAATTACTCATGGATTTGTGTGGAAATGTCTGCTGAGAGAGCAGCTGTTAAAACCATCTCTGAGATGAATTAACCTCTGTGCAACGTAAACCAAATTTCCATTAGGGTTTAGCATGTTGTCCATCTTCCCTCCATCATGCAACTAGAACCTGTAGCTGTTTTCTAGAGCATTGTTACAGTGCTCGCTGTACTATCAATCTCTATCATGCTCATTTTCCTAAAGACTGAATCATGATGTGTTTCACTTATAATAATTAATAAATTCTACTCAGCTGTTTTTGGACCGACCATGCTTTTGTTTATCTAGAGGCTGCAGGCTGTCTCATTATCACCTTCACAGCCAAGCATCTCACTGCCAAGGGACCAATCTCATGTCTGTTAATCAAGGTTTAAGCAGAAGGCTGCAGTAGTTTGTGGGCATACTGTTGGCACAAGAACAGTACAGTAACATGCCTCAGTGTGACTATGATTAGGAAAATGCAGCTCACCAGTATTCACTTCTGTACTCCTTTTCCATCATGGAAAAAATAAAATGATTGCTTTTTGCTAATATTTTTAAATAATTATTTTATTCACATTTTTCACACCCTAGTGGCATTAATTTGGTTAAAAGTAGTATGTAGTGTTATAAAGTATGTTACACCTTCTACTACTAAATGATAAAGGCATTTGAAGAACTTCACTTAGTGGACAATTAATTGCAACTCTACTATGTGCCTTAACATTGATTGGAAAGGCGAATGGAAGGTCTCATAATTAGACTTTAAGGACCACTATTGTACAATAAATTAATTATAAAAGTGCAATACATTTAGTTTCCTATATCATATATGCATATTGGTATAGTCATCACAATTTTAGAAGAATTCCTCTGAATAATGCTCAGATGGTAATATACTTTAATGGCTTTTTTTTGTCTAATTGTGTAATAACCCCAATCTTATTTTACCTACACTGCCTACCTGTTAAGTTTCAAATCGAATACAAACTATTGCTACTTACCTACAAAGCCATAAATGATTTGGCTCGCATGCATCTATCCAGTATTGTAACATGCTACAATCCATCATGCTTGAGATCTAAAAATTCTGGACTTCTAGTAGTTCCTAGAACAGCAAAGTCCACTACAGGCAAAAGAGCATTCTCATACTTAGCTCCTAAACTTTGGAATAGCCTTCCTGCCAGTGTTCGGGGCTCAGACACACTCTCTCAGTTCAAATGCAGATTAAAAATGTATCTTTTTAGCGAGTCCTACTCATAACACATATTGCATATCATAAGCTTGTGCTCCAGTACATCTGATCAAATGCACATTATCAATTTGTGCTTGTTAATATTATGAACAGCAGCTATGCTAATTTCTCTCCACTGCTTCTCTTTCTCTGCCCATCTCGAGGCATCCTGGTTTTGCGCCAGCTCCAGTCGTGTCACACCTCATGAAGATTATGGACCTTTTAAGAAGTAGGTGCCGACCCCGCAAACATTCCAAACCATTTAGAGACGTACCAGTGCCATTTGGATTTCACTTAATGTAGAGTTTGAACATTTGACCTCTTTGAGTGTTTAAAGGCTCTGGCATGGAGAAGCTGGTGTTGGATCTATGATGATCTTAAATGTTGAGCTATTTTATGACTTGCTCAGTAGCTTCTGGTTACATAACATCAACTATAAGACTGTAGAAAGAACATTACACACAATCTTACAGTCCAGTGCTTTTGTTAGTTCTCCAGTGTTTGCATTGTTTTTAATGATTTATAATCATACTCTTGATATCACCCAAATGAGGATGGGTTCCCCTTTTGAGTCTGGTTCCTCTCAAGGTTTCTTTTTCATAACATCTAAGGAAGTTTTACCTTGCCACAGTCGCCCCAGGCTGCTCATCAGGGATCAATACACATCATTCACTTGATTTTTAAAATGTCCATTGTGAGAAGCGCTATAGAAATACACTTGACTTGACTTGACTTAATTGAATTGTTATATTAACAACAAAAGCATTACCTTTATCTGGACCTTTATCTTATTTTTCTTGTGTGAACCAGAGTCATGGCCCCCAAGGTCAAATTGGTCCCTTCTAATGTTCAGAAAACACACACTCACACAGGCTATGTCCACATTAATCTTGTCCACATAAACACTTGTACTCTAAAAGTGACAATAAAGTTGAACCTAACCTGACTTAAAATTGCTTGTCCACACTGAAATACCTGAAAAACACTCACATCCCTATACAGTGCATATGTTAAATTGTAAAACGCTTGGATATATATTATATATCGGTGTATCCATAGTTCATGCTACAGTACAAAGAGAAGCTCTATTCTCACTGGACAAAAAGCTGTCTCAGTGTGGAAAGAAGGAGAAAACCTGCAGGAAAAGATGTGTTTTTAAAATCTATTACCCTATAAACTATTTTTGGTGGCCAGAGCGACAGTCTTTCATTCCAACATGCAGTTTGGATGAACTCATTCACCAACAATATGGTTTTGGTAGCCATGGAAATGGTAGAACTGGTAGGAAACGCACACAGGCACGGAGAGGGGACCTGTGCAACACAAGCAGTATCTGAGCTCAGAATCAAACATATACTGTTCCAGTTCACCTGATTTTGTAGCACATGTTTTTGCATCATAATAATGTAAACATTAACTAATTTATCATCAATATAAGCTTTATCCTGGTCATATTTGTGCAGCCTATACAGTGAAGTCTGGATATGAGGCAGAAATGAACCCTATATAAGATGCCAGTCCATTACAGGACACCATGCGCACACATACACACACATTCACATCTACTTGCATTTTTGATCCAGGCTCTGGCATGTTTATGGACAGTAAGAAGAATTCAGAAAACCCAGGGTAACAAATCAAGCATAGACCCAGGGGGAACATGTAAAACAGTAACCCAAACTCAGAATTGATAACATTTTGCCTGAACCCTATGTTTAAAAAAATTATAGAAAACACAGTGTCATGTTATCATTACAATTAATTTTAAACCAGCAAAACAACCAAAAAACAGGCATATGTAATTCAATTAAAACTTAAGACACATGCTAATGAGTGTACTAGCTAGCCAATGCTTTATAAAAGTAAAAAATATTTTATGAAAACTGTTATAAAAATGTTGAAGTCAGTTCTCTTCTACACTTGAGTGTAACATGACAATAAGCATGAAGGTTTAACTGCCTCTAATGAATTTAAAAAGGAATGACATGAATTCATGAAAAAAGAAATTATATGCCACAGTATGTAGATATTTATTTTTAAATTAAAAGCATCAAGCAGTGAGCGAGGTGATACAATCTATAGCAATAATGACTATAGTGCCAACATTATGTTAGCATAATTTTAGCCTAATGATCTGTGTAGGGAGAGTAAAAATGTTAGCTACTGTACATAAAAAGACTTGCTATTCTAGGAAGCAGAATGTACAGAGGCTAGTTATTAACTTTGATACCAATATAACCTGTATTAAAGCAAAATAACAGGATTATTTGTGTATGTACAGTGGCGCAAAAAAGGTATTTAGTCAGCCACTAATTGTGCAAGTTCTCCCACTTAAAAAGATGAGAGAGGCCTGTAATTTCATCATAGGTACACTTCAACTATGAGAGACAAAATGAGAACAAGAAATCCAGAAAATCACATTGTCTGATTTGTAAATAATTTTTTTGCAAATTATGGTGGAAAATAAGTATTTGGTCAATAACAAAAGTCAATACTTTGTTATATACGCTTTGTTGGCAATGACAGAGATGAAACATTTTCTGTAAGTCTCCACAAGGTTTTTACACACTGTTGCTGGTAGTTTGGCCCATCCCTCCATGCAGACCTCCTCTAGAGCAGTGATGTTTTGGGGCTGTCGCTGGGCAACACAGATTTTCAACTTCCTCCAAAGATTTTCTATGGGGTTGAGATCTGGAGACTGGCTAGGCCACTCCAGGACTTTGAAATGCTTCTTACAAAGCCACTCCTTCGTTGCCCGGGCGGTGTGTTTGGGATCATTGTCATGCTGAAAGACCCAGCCACGTTTCATCTTCAATGCCCTTGCTGATGGAAGGAGGTTTTCACTTAAAATCTCACAATACATGGCCCTATTCATTCTTTCCTTTACACGGATCAGTCGTCCTGGTCTCTTGACAGAAAAACAGCCCCAAAGCATGATGTTTCCACCCCCATGCTTCACAGTAGGTATGGTGTTCTTTGGATGCAACTCGGCATTCTTTCTCCTCCAAACACGACAAGTTAAGTTTTTACCAAAAAGTTATATTTTGGTTTCATCTGACCATATGACATTCTCCCAATCCTCTTCTGGATCATCCAAATGATCTCTAGCAAACTTCAGATGGGCCTGGACATGTACTGGCTTAAGCAGGGGGACACGTCTGGCACTGCAGGATTTGAGTCCCTGGCGGTGTAGTGTGTTACTGATGGTAGCCTTTGTTACTTTGGTCCCAGCTCTCTGCAGGCCATTCACTAGGTCCCCCCGTGTGGTCCCTCACCGTTCTTGTGATCATTTTGACCCCATGGGGTGAGATCTTGCGTGGGGCCCCAGATCGAGGGAGATTATCAGTGGTCTTGTATGTCTTCCATTTTCTAATAATTGCTCCCACAGTTGATTTCTTCACACCAAGCCGCTTACCTATTGCAGATTCAGTCTTCCCAGCCTATTGCAGGTCTACAATTTTGTTTCTGGTGTCCTTTGACAGCTCTTTGGTCTTGGCCATAGTGGAGTTTGTAGTCTGACTGTTTGAGGTTGTGGACAGGTGTCTTTTATACTGATAATGAGTTCAAACAGGTGCCTTTAATACAGGTAACAAGTGGAGGACAGAGGAGCCTCCTTAAAGAATAAGTTACAGGTCTGTGAGAGCCAGAAATCCTGCTTTTTTGTAGGTGACCAAATACTTATTTTCCACCATAATTTGCAAATAAATTCTTTAAAAATTAGACAATGTGATTTTCGGGATTTTCTTTTCTCATTTTGTCTCTCATAGTTAAAGTGTACTTATGATGAAAAATTCAGGCCTCTCTCATCTTTTCATGTGGGAGAACTTGCACAATTGGTGGCTAACTAAATACTTTTTTGCCCCACTGTTTATATGTATGCATATTTATTTATATCTTCCCCACTTATATAAGAAAAGACAAGCCCCTTGATGATTATGCTATAGACTTAGCAGTAATGTCACAATGGAATTTTATATTCTGTTATTAGAATCTTAATAAGAGGCATGTGTCATAACAACTGTCATGATGCTAAGTATAAAACAGTTTCAAAAATAAGCATGTGATGTAGGCTGTCAAGACAATATTAATTATATGTAACCGTTCATGAACTGTTATGACAGCACATGATGATGTATAAAATCTGCCATGACACAGTTATAATGTAGGTTTTATTGAGTATGTATTATTGAGTCTCCAGCAAAAAAATGAAACTGAAAAAATAAATTAAGCTTTTCAGAGACGAAAAGTTCGATAAATGGAGAAAAAGAGTGAAGAAGAAGAAGAAGAAGAAGAAGAAAGTTGCATTTTGTGATATTGAAAACCTTTTAGAGTTAGTTAAGGGACTTAGAAGAGGGAAGTAAGTGTAATCAGTGTGTTGAAGTTGCTTTCTCTCATCTGAGAATTCAGTCTTCCACAAACAAAGGCTGGAATTGATATGTGGGTTCTTAAGTACTGCTGCAAAGATATTGGCTGGCTCCTGAAGGATTTGTGTAGCTAAGCTCATGAATCTTTAAGCAATGACAATTCCATAAGATCAATAGCAAGAACAAATCCTGATACCTTTCCCCTGATTCTTTGTTTTGTTTTTTCCTTACCACTCGTGATGCAAATGTGAAATGTTTATTCCAGTCTCTCAGCAGATGTCTTCTATACAGCAATTATTCTAAAAGGTGGTGGATATAACTGTCTTTTACATGCAAGTCTTCAATTCTACTGTCTGACATTGTGGTTCTCGGCCACCAGAAGTAGACACCCTGTTAAGTAGACCATCAAAACATCAATTAGCAGCAAAAGTAGCAACAACAACAACAACAATAACAACAACAACAAAATAATCCCTTTTAAAATTAACCATTTAGTGAAAGAACATGAGAGAACAGCTTGCTAGTTTCACTTTATTGGTATTAATTGGCTATTGCAAGTTTAGAACAATACATGGATCTACATTGGAAAAACAATTTAAATAGTTTAAAATACAGCAACTGTCATACTTTTGGAAACACCTTGTTTTTCACTGTTTTTAAGGAAACACGCATGGCTATTTTGGTTATTTGCAACAAACTTGGTAAATTAACAGTATGAAGAAAATAAAATATGTAAATGTTCAAATGTTTTTCCACATATTTTCATTTGAAAATCCTCCCTGAACCACAGCATTTTTTTCCAAACTTTCAGCTGAAATACTTTGCCATGCCTCTTGTAAAACTTGCCAAAAGTGCTCTACTAGATTTTTTTCTAACCTTGTGATCCAGTTCATCCAGAGCAGTTTAATAGGATTTAGGTGCAGTGATTGGGTAGGTCATTCCATGATCGATAACACTCCATACGTCTGTTTGCTTTCTAAAAAACGTTTAATGAACTTGTATGTATGCTTCAGGTCGTTGTTTTGTATGGTAAAGTTAGTTCAAATTAGGTGCAGTCAAGACAGAATTGCATGGTAATGAATTATGAAATGGTAGCCATGTTGGTTCAAAGTTTTATTTTCTACCCAAAATAAATTTCCATTCTTTCCTGCTTCAAAACAACCTTAAATCATTTAACTTCCACCTACGTGTTTAACTCTCGGTGTAAGACAGGCTGCTAACATCTTCTCTCCTGTTCTCTATCTTACATAAGTTCTTTAGTTGGAGCCAAAAGTATCAAATTTGGATTTGTATTTTTTCTAAAGTTCTGTGGACATATGACATTTACTGTCCAATTCTTTTTATTTGTTGTATATAAACAAAAGGAACATGCAAAAACAATGAACAACTATGTGTTTCCAAACCTTTGGCTGCTGTAGGTTTATTATATGAGGTGGTATCAAAAGGTTTTGAGTCCAATTGTGTAACACACCAACAGATGGCAGCACAAGAATGCACACACTGTCACAGGGAACACCGACCTTCATAAGTCAGTATGGCAAAAGACACTATCCTGTGTACATCGGGAGCTATGCATCTGGTGCTATGCTGAACATTTGCGCAGCTTGTACCCGAGTTCTCCTCACATGAGTTTCTCACTGGAAACAACATGATCTCACTTCTGCACCCACCCTACTCGCCAGATTTGGCTCCTGCGGTCTTCGCCCTTTTGGTGAAGATCAAAAGGTGAAGCTCAAAATGTCGTCACAATTGTGGAGATCCAGCGCTAATAGCAAAAGGTGCTTGACATGCTTTGAAAAGAAGACTTCTAGGACACATTCCAGAAGTGGAAGGAACGCTGGGAACGCTGTATTGCTGGGCAAGGGGACTATTTAGCAACATCAGCGTACTTGCAAAATTTGAAATGTTCAACAGATGAACACAAAAGGAATAAGTAAAAATAATTTCAGTAGTTGCACCTTCGACAGGAATGTATAAAGTAATGTGATTCTGGCGAGCAGCTTGCTAGCCGGCTATCTAACGGCTGCATGCATGCAGCAGCACTTGCAACCGTTCTATATTAAATATCAACACAGCGGTGAAACGTGCCTACAGCTGAATTATAGCTCTGCTGATAATCACTACTACAATGTGATTGCAAGTGAGATATTGTTTAATAAGCTCTAACATTTCATAGTTTCTGCTGCTATCTTGTAATTTCCTATGGGTTCATTGGGCCCTTTCATTCTTGAAAACACACATTTCCACTTTCCTTGAACAAAAAAGTGTTGGGAAGAAGAAATACATTTAAATAAATATTTGGAAGATAGTCTTTGGGAAGATTGTGTGTGTGTGTGTGTGTGTGTGTGTGTGTGTGTGTGTGTGTGTGTGTGTGTTTAAATATACAGTATGACAGTTTTGTCCACTCTGGGAGCATTTGCTTGGCCTCTTAAATAGAGATAGAAAGAGGCATAAGACTGTGTGTGTGTGTGTGTGTGTGTGTGTGTGTGTGTGTGTGTGTGTGTGTGTGTGTGTGTGTGTGTGTGTGTGTGATTCAATTTACATTTACAATTTTCTATTTGCATTACAAGGAGAAAATATTCAATAAGCTACCTTAAGTCATATGTGCATATCATCATTGCATCACTGAAACGTCCTTTATATTTCACACTATTCTCATCTGCATAGTCAAACGCTACAACAGCACAAATGCACTTGGTCTGACAATTCAAAAGCTGGAAGGTCTGTTTTTTTTTTCTTACTGCAAGTCAGTACTGTGTAAGAGCAAAAAAAATGTGCACAGTACTGAATGTTCTCAGCTACTGCCTCGCTTAGACACCATACTTTCAGTATGCATTAAATTACCCTTGCTTAAAATAGAAATGGAGGAGAAGTCATCATTGCCTCACCATAAAGCTACTCATTCGTTCTCTGCCTAGCAGGAGGCCTGGAACTTATTAAAAGGTCTTTTTAAGGAGGATGCCCTAAAGTCAGATTCCACATGGTGCGGTGGTCGCCTGGTTTTCAGACTTGAGCTTGAGCTCCACGGACTCATCTCCTGAAATTACACCACTTTATTGGCCTCATCAGAGCTAAACGAAGCGTGCTGGCCAAAATCAATGCTTCTCCTGAGACTGCAGAGGGATTGATGATAGTCCCAATGAATAACGAATCAATACAGTGTGAACCTCTGGACAGGAGCAAGGTGAGGACCATCCTGCCCTCAGAGAAAGGATTTGTAAGCCTACGTCTTTTAAAACAAGATCCTTGTTGGTGTTGGCTAATCACCTATTGACTCAGGGCAAAGATACAGAAGGGAATGACGTCCAACACTTCTAGCAGCCCAAATGAATTAATGCAGAGCCAAGGGGTGGAGAGCAATACCGTATGTCTTTATTAGTGTCAAAAGCAGATCTGGTCAGAATGTATATATTTTTTCTATATTAAAAAATATATTATTTAATAATATTATTTATTAATATTATTAGTAGAAGAAGTTGTAGTAGTAGTAGTATTTACTCTTCTAAAATGTAGTCATGCACACAGCATAGATGATCTATTTTTTAGATAAAAAATATGTAATACTGGCCGAGAGAGTAATTTGCCACTCATAAGGTGCATATTGGTCTTAATTAATAAAAACTGAACGCATATTAGAAGCATTAGTATTTTAAATAGCATTCTGCCTTAAAAAATGCAACATGGTCTACATCTATGTTACATACATGCTGTTATAAGATGGTAGCTGGCCCTGCCACCATGTCACGGTCCATTAACAACTAATATTCCTCATGCTAAGGAAACAAAGCAAGATTGCTGGAAAGAACAGCACTGACATTGGATGTGGTAAGATCCGGCCTGTGGGGACACTGTACATACATTAATAAAACATTGGTAAAAGATGCTGAGTTGATAAATAAGTCATTAAACAGATCTGTCCAGTGGCTTGTGCAGTATGGGAAATGATGCAGCTCGTATGGAGCTACTGCGCCATCCTGTGGCTCCAAAAGTGTTTTCTATTCACCACAGTGTGTTTCATAAACATGGGTTTAAAGTAGATTTCAGGTGGCAGATGAAGAGTCACAGGCATGCTTATACTGATCAAACAGTGCTTTAGTCTGATCACAGCCAAATATCTGCTTTACAATCTTAACATAAGACAGGGTTTGAATGTCATATACACTGGCTAATGTGGCATTCATCAAATTCAGCCTTCAACCCCCAACAAAGTGATAAACAAAGGATTGTGCTGACTCCAGTAATGCTGTTAGGCCTAAACACATATGAACACGTTTAAAATGGCCACAGGGACATAACTAAATTAACTCATAAATGAATTGATGGATGGATGGATGGATGGATGGATGGATGGATGGATGGATGGATGGATGAGTCTGGAGAATGCAAAACAGAAAAAAAAAATTGTTGCCTGAATAAGCTTTTATAGTTATGCTGCATTCTCAAAAATGATTGGTTAGCAGATGTTGATTAATTTTATATAACATTTACCAGAGTAACTTTTTAACTTATTCATACAACTGTGCAGCAGCGGGGTAAAGGGCCTTGCTCAGGGGCCCAGGAGTGGCAAATTGGTGTGGCTGGAATAGGAACTCATGCCTTTCAGCAACATAGTTCAATGCCTTTAACCACTTAGCTACCACCTGCCCAGTAATGAACAGTAGCTCTCACAATAGTGTCAGCTATAAGTCCATTTAGAAGTGTATGTCTGTGCTTGTTCTACTATTGTAAAATTTTAATAGTAGCAGCTTCACAGGGAATCACTTTATGTACCAACTACATAATTAAAAGTAGAAAAAAAAATGTTATATAAAGTCTTAATAAAGCTTGGGAGACATTTTGTTGGTGTGTTTGTAAAAGACATCTTAGTGCTTTGTACCAATCATTCTGGTTAAGGAACAACTGTTTACAGCTGCTGTAATGTTAGTGATGTAACAGAACTAATATGTCCAGTGTGTCCGGTAGTGAATTCATCACTGCATCACTACCGGACACACTGAATCCTCTACAGTTCGCTTACCGCCAAAACCGCTCTACACTGTTGACGCCATCGCACATTTTCTACATTGATAGTGGACTTCAGCACGAAGCAGAAGCGGTCATACCAACCGCTAAAGATCAATGGGAACCATTGGAGTGAGTGGAATGTTTCCAGGTACCTAGGTGTTCACATCACACAGGACCTGTCTTGGTCCTGTCACATCAACACTCTGGTGAGGACGGCCCGGCAGCGTCTGTACCATCTGAGACACCTAAGGGACTTTCAACTACCCCCTCAGGTGCTAAAGACTTTCGACACCTGCACCATTGAGAAAGTCCTGAGGGGTAGCATCACTTTCTGGTTCGGGAGCAGCACCATGCAGGACAGGCAAACCCTCTAGAGGGTGGTGCGGTCGGCTAAACGTGCCATCAGCTCTCTGACCTGCAGGACATCTACAGCATGCGGTGCCGGACCAGGGCCAGGAAGATTGTAAAGGACCTTAGCCATCCCAACAATGGACTCTGTTCTCTGTTGCGTTCAGGGAAGCGCTTCTGCTCCTTAAAAGCAAACACAGAGAATTAGGAGGAGCTTCTTCCCGCAGTCCATTCGGTGTCCAAACCATGAGACACCCAGCAACTAGTACCTGGACTTCTGTCTTTTACTTTTCCTTCACAGCACAATTGTTTTTGTACACTATTGTATATGTCACAGCACAGTGTCACTTTATCTCACCTTGTAGTTGTATAGCTTAAAAAAATATTTTCTGTTATGCAACAAAACGAAGAAACCAGCACTTTGTAAAAATGTCATGTTTTCATTTGAATCCCACGTTGCCCGGTAAAGAGCCAATATCTAAAGGTATACTACATTTCCCATCACCTATAGCGCGAAGTGATTGGCTCATACGAATCACATGGGTGCTTCCAACCAATTGGATTGATTCTTAACAGGAAGTTAAAATGTATCAGGAAACGTCAGAACATTGAGGAGAGTGTTTTGCACGCACAGATTTGAATTCAGTTTATTGCACTGTTATGAAAACGGTGATTTTGTTTAGGTTCTAAGCTGTTACTTGTATATTTATTAAACGCCATTAGTAATAAGAGTCGTGTTTAAAGTCTAAAATAGAAGCGTAAACTCCGCCCATGTGCTGCTGTGCTGCAGTGCTGTAATATGATGGCAGTAAGTGTAAGGTTATTGGGGAGATCAGTGGTCAGATCACGTGTCTGTTCTTGTGCTGTTTGGACCAAAAGATTTTATTGCAACGCAGCAGCAAAAAAAATTAGGGTACATGATGCTCTCAACAGCCCAGAGACAGGATCAACCATCAGAATCCAGGTATGATCTGAATGTGCTTCATTTTTGTGATCATGTTGATCAGGGGTTGCCAAATGTTACGCATCAATGTACTCCTTTAACTGTTCAGTAGTGTTCAAGAACCCCTCACTGCAGTTTATTTTATGATCAGTATCCAACTATTCTTAAATATTATCCTGTACCAATGTGTAATATCTTGTTTTAGTTAAAGATTAATCAGAACGAGGAGCAAGCTTTTTATTCCTGAATTTTTTTCCCCTCTAAAATTTGCCATTGTTTATTCTTCTAATTTGATTTGATTAAAATCGAAGGTCAAATATCTAATTAAGACCGTAACAAATTATTTAGCACCCCTGTTACTTGTCCAAACACCCCACTTTGAGAACCACTAATCTGATTATTGATTAGTTAGTCAATACTTACCGACCTTGGGTAATGTGATTCCTCAGGGTTGGGTTCGCTCTGTCCGATCACAGAAGCACAATGTCTTTCTACATGTAAGTGATGGAAGTTCTTTACAACCTCTGCAAGTAGTCGCCAACTCAGACCTCAACACCAGGTAATATTTCTACCTCAATATGTTGTCAAATGTTTTGTGCCGTTGTCTGATCTGTTAAATTACCTATTTTCTAATGGAAGCCTTCATTCAAAGTGTCTATATGTTTCTTTGCACATTAAGAGACATCACGTTTGGCTGTTCTGTAAGTGTTACTGGAAGTTTGGAAAAGAGTCCTAGCAAAAAACAGCATGTAGAATTACAAGCCAGTCGCATTGAAGTGGTTGGAGAATGTAACCCTGTGGTAATTTCTTCCTTTTCTTAAATTTTTTTAATGCTTAGGATGCATATAATGTTGGTTATTAAACTGACAGGACGAGGCTTAGGGCAGTAAATGAGATCTCTCTCTCTCTCTTTTGTAGGACTTTCCTTTAAAAATCAAGGGTCACCATTCTCTAGAGTACATCAGACAGTTTCCTCACCTGAGATGCCGAACAAATGCATTCAGCTCATTGCTTAGAATACGCAGCCAAGCCACTGCTGCCATTCACTCATATTTCAGGGTAAGCTTTTATTTGTCACTTTATTGTAACGCATTTTAGCTTAACTTTTTACTAAAAGTGTATGATGCGTGCAAATCATTGCAGGATAACAACTTTGTAGAAATTCACACACCGGTGATTACGTCAAATGACTGCGAAGGCGCAGGAGAACTCTTTCAGGTGGAGGTAAGTCTCTTAATGTATCTGATGAAAGTTGTTTGTTGTTTCCTGTTCATTTATTTAATTTATTAGATATTTGATATTTGTTTCCACATTGTCCAGATGAAAACATAAGTCATTAGACCTGCAAGTAGCCCTTCAAATGCAGAAAACAACCAAGAATAAACATTTCAAAGTGCGGGGATGTTAGAACTTATGATCCTATGAGCAGTATAACTATATCACCAGCTTCACATTCAATTGTGAATGAGATTAAATAATGCTGATAAATGTGTTGTACAGTGATGATAAGTTATAGATGAAATTGAAATAACTGAATGCTTCAGTTTTTTTCATTTTAATAAAGTGTGCTGTAGCTACTACTGTAGGACTATATTTGTAGTGTTAATATACAATATTAATACAATATAGAAATATCTAAAATATATTATATTTGATATTATCACAAAAATTACACAAAAATAAAAAGTAAAAGCTGTTTTGCTTATTATAACTATATAGAACCCTAATGCAGGGTGTTTATATATAAAAGTAAAAAATGCAAAAGCCAGATATTGGCTATTTTAAATTTAATTTAATTTAAAGCTTATAGTGGCTGCTTGTTGAGGAGTGCATGCAGGATTTCTCCTTTGAACAAATGCACTCTTGTTTCTGTAAAAAAAGAAAGAAAGAAAGAAAGAAAGAAAGAAAGAAAGAAAGAAAGAAAGAAAGAAAGAAAGAAAGAAAAAGCTTGTGTAGGTGCAAGGTGTAAATTGTGTAAATCAACATGTATTTTTTTCCCCAGGATAATTGCAGATGGCAAGTTGACAACCATGCTTTAAAAAAAATAGACATTTTGTTTAGTTGTGAAGATATCATTAATTTAATTTTGTATAATAATAAATGATATATGCATACATTACATATACAAACATTAAAAACAATCATTTGAACGTAGTAAAGCCGCAGTAAAACACGTTTGATAACGGACAAGTTATTGTTGTTGTAGACAAATGCTATAAAAAGAGAATGGAACGGAGAAACGCAGCAAGCTAAGAGGCTTAAAAAGAAAGATAAAAATATGCATTGGTGTACAAATGCATAATCATTTGCTGAAAACCACAACAGTGACTAAAAAAATGTAATCATTTACTGCTGCTGTTATTTGCTGCTTTTAGATGTAGTGTTTGTTCACACTGTTAATTGAATCCATCACCATGTTGTGTGCAACCTGATGCTCGCGAGTCACGACAGAATAGATCCAGTGCGGCTGTCCCAAAGTTACAAACAGTTTACACAATAGCACTTCATTAAACTATGAACCATTTTCACATGAAGAGAATTATACAGTTTTTGCTTACTGTGCTGATGTTTCGCCTTCATTCGTGACACCAGTGTGTTTACTTTTTCCTTTTCCCAAGCACCTGTGTTATCTTGTTGTCACAATAACCCGTAACTTGAGCAGCCCAACTAATAAATAACGGCATTTGTTGACAACTAATTTCATTATTGATTAGCTGTTTTATATATATATATATATATATATATATATATCATTGAACTTCTAATCAGAAGGTTATGTATTCAAATCCCAAGCAGCCGTCGTTGGGTCCTTAAGCAAGGCCCTTAATCCATTACCTATAATAAAAAATAAAATAAAAAATGTCACTTATGATGTCTGCATCTGCCAAATGCATATATTAAATATCAAAGCATAAATAAACCGGCTAGGACTTTCATGACTTTCATTTAAAATAAAGTAGTCGACTTGCCTTTTCCATAGATAAAAATGTAAAATGTTTTAGGATTTTGTTAATTTAAGGCTGTTTTATTTGTGAGCACACAGGATCCAAATTAAAGTGAATCCGGCATTGCATGGGGCAGAACACACAGAACAATGCCCCAATTTGACTTTATTATTGCTTACTGCAATTCCTAAGTCTGACCACTAGGTTGTGGTACAAAGAATGACTGAATTTAATTAGAACAGTGAGCTACAGGATTTTAGAGTTTTGGTGAGTCAGTGACAAGTTTTGGTTTTGGACAAGTTTTGGTGATTTGAATTTAAATTCCTGCAGTAAGAAAAGAATCTGAACACTTGGTCAATAGAAAACAGGATAGTCTGATCTCTGTCTGTAAAGAACATTTGAAGGTCATGGAAAATAGCAGAGAAATCTGATACTTGATCAGCTCTCAGTTCTTATATGATTTAAGGCACTGGATGGGTTGTTGGTTTTTTTTTTTTTGCACCATCTGTCCAAAACAACAATGAACCTGTCCTTTTTGATGAATGGTCCAATTTCCTTCAAGAAACGATTCAAAATGTGAAGAGCTGCCTGAAAGGCCTACGGTTGCTATTAGGACAAAATACAGCCCATTTACTGCTGGATATATCTGTTCCTTATACAAGCTATAACTTTAGCTTTGCCGTACCCATTGTTGAATATTTCTCATTTGAAAGCCTGCAGGTAATGAATGGAACTCGGATAAAGAAAATCCCCATTTTTTCTCTGTGCCCGCATACTTAACTGTCTCAGGACAGCTGCATCTGGAAGTAATGGCAGGGTAAGTAAAAACTGCTAAACCTCAAACTTTTTGTTTAAACAAAGATTTTATAATAAAATTTATCTTATATGCATGTCAGCCATAACATTGAAAGCACTGACAGGTGAATTGAATTAGTTTAAACATTGGGATATATTAAGTAGCAGGTGAACAGTAAGTCTTTGATTATATGGAGGATTAAAGCAGGAATAATCGGCAAGCAACTCAAGGAACTGACTGACATAATTGCTTGTATTAGTTGGCTAACAGACCATCTTCAAAATGGCAGGCGTTGTGGGTGGTTTGGGTATGCAGTGTTTAGTATCCACCAAAGTAGGGAATCAGTTTGATCGATCAAAGCTCTTGGGGGGGCAAAGGCTAGCCTGTCTGGTCGGATTTTACAAAATGTTAATGTTTTGATGGTGTGTAAGGTTTAAGTTACATGACAAACAGTTCAAGCTGTTGACTAAACTTCCAAATTCCACAGATCTTAATCCTATTGAGCATCTATTTCAAATCGGATAAATAAGTTTGATTTAAGAAGGCTTTACTTCACAAAATAGAGGATCTGCTGAAAATGTCTTGGCACCAGATACCACAGTACACCTTTTAAAAGTCTAAAAGTCCATGGCTCAAAGCTCTGGCTATGTCTGATCAGTGTTTATATAAACATTAATTGCTTATTAATATTAACAATTTTTACTTAATTGCATATATAAAGTTGATTCGATTCAATTATCACCTCAATTGTTGATTTTTAAACCAGTCTTTTCAGATTTTTTTACTTAACAAATATTTGTCATTATTTTATTATATATTTTACTTAATAATGATGTGACATTAGGGCATGAGTGTTTTAAAATGTTTCCTCTCTGCTGTTTTTGTATAATTTACTGTTGCATTCTGTAGGGCTTTTCCTGCTGTATACACATTTGGCCCAACATTTCGAGCAGATAATTCCCAGACCAGGAGACATTTGGCTGAGTTTTACATGGTGGAGGCAGAAATTGCTTTTACTGATTCACTGAAGGACCTCATGAAGGTCAGCTACTGAGTCTTACTGACCTACTAAATAAACTGCACCATTGCACACCACAGTAAAATGTGTCTAGCATCTACTAAAGGCTAGATAGCAGCTTATTTAGCTGAGGTTTATTTGACATTTTTGCATTTGGATTGAGATGTTTTGAGCACAGAATGTGTTTAATATTACTTCTGTTTCTCAGGTTATGGAGGGCTTGTTTAAGATGACCACAGAGAATCTGCTCTCTCATTGTGCAGAGGATGTGGAATTATTTCACAAATATATCTCACCAGGATGTAAGGTAAGATTTAAATCTGATTTGTTCTACACTGGTACTTATTGTGAAATATGATCTAAACTAAAAATGTGATATTTCAGGAACAAGTGGACCTTATGATGAAAAGAAGTTTTAACGTGTACGTATAATGTTTTCTTTTTGTAATTAACTTGATTTGTTGTTATGATACAGTGTTGACAGAAAGCTCTGTATTGAAGCCCCTACAAATTCTATTACAACTAAATTCCAGTCAGCATCAAACTGTAAATACATTTTATAATTTGTAGTAATCCCCTGTATAAAGCAGGAAAAAAGGACTTCAATATGTGACTATTCTGCGGTTGTCTCCAAGGCATGTAAACAGTTGTAGATACTTATTTCAGTCAAGCAATACAGAGTCTGTCATTGTATATCCTTTGTACTCAGGGTCCCCTGGACTAGTGGTTGGATGTATAGGCATTGTTTAGGCATAATATTGAGTTCTAAAATGTTTTCATCATTTTCCTCATGTACTCCCTTATCAGAATTTATGTAGAAAAAATGGATGGGGGGCAAATCATCACTGCTTTGAGTGCGTGCAAGGATATGGAAAGTGTGGGCATTGACTTACACGAGTAATTAACTAGAGTAATTAATATAATTATTTTTTTAATATAAAAGCAAAACAAACTGTACACTAAGGTACACTTATTTAGGTGAGACACCCATTAGCCTTTTAACAACAAACAGCTGCCATAAATGGGTTCACACAATGGGTGTGGTTCATTTATGGGTGTGAACATTAACGAAAAAACCTCACACTTAATCATATTTTACATCGTATACAAGTCATATGTTGGTATTTTTATTGCCAATAGCAGGTAGAAGATGAAGCATGGTTTTAAGAGATACAAAGATGTACAAAGGCTGTTTTTGACTCCTGGGAATTATTAATTATTAATTGGACAGACGTACATCTGTGTTATTTTTTGTGTATGCAATATATGATGTGTTAAAACTATGAGTTGACAAAAATCTATTTCATCTTTAAGATTCTGCATTGTGTTTTATAGCATTTCCTATACAGAGGCAATTGACATTCTAAAGAGGAGTTCAGGGCAGTTTGCCTTCAAACCAGAGGCAAGTAAATTTACACCAACTCAACTCAACTGCTTATATTTTCCTGATGTGATGTGTTTATTTCTATCTTTCTCTCACATCGTCATTAGTGGGGTTGTGATCTTCAAACAGAGCATGAGAAGTACATAGTGCAGCACTGTGGGAATGTCCCAGTCTTTGTGACGGATTATCCGTATGAGCTCAAACCTTTTTACGCCAGAGACAATCAAGACCAGCCTCAGCACACGGTAAGAATAACCACAGAGCCTGTGTATTCCCTTTGACCAACATAAGTAGAGCATAAGTAGACTCTGATTAAAATGTCAAGAATGCTACACACCCACGTTTTTTAGAAAGAAATCAGGACAGCTAGTTAAATTTGACAGATCCAAAGAAAATAGTTTTAAGACTAGAAACTGATTGCTTCCAGAGAAGTCTCAGGTCCAGCTGTCTTCAGTTCTACAATATTTGTATCTGGCATAGTTTCACTGCATGAAGTAAAGTGAATCTCATTCTCTGCATTCATGAATGGCAGGATTGGCTGTTGTGGAGCTCCAGAATTAATGGCACCCTTGTTACGTGGGGGAACAGTTTTAAAAAACTTAAAAAAAAAATCTTTTGGAATAAAAATCCAGAGAAATGTAACTGTTAACTGAAGTAAACTAATGGTAAGAAAAAATATATATTTATTTGAGAGAATAAAATAATTTTTTCAAAGTTAAAATGTGTTTATGATTGCTGCCCCTTTTAGTACTTTGTACAACCTGTGTTGTATTTTCCAATAGAACTCCATTAATCCCATTAGAATACAATAGAACCCATTGTGCTGCTGAGGCATGGTAGACGTATCAGAAGTTTCATTCTGTTACTGAACCCATTTTGTGTGGATTTGAATATGTGTTTTTTAGATCATTGTCCTGAAATGTGCAACTACAACAACCCGCTTGTAACTTTTTGGCATCTAGATCTTTTTCTATATGTCAGAGAATCAATGATGATGTAATATCTTTACAAGATTTCCAGTTATCCTTTGGAGAAAAAAATAACTCCACTACACATCTTCACCATACTTATAACAGTGAGCGTTAATCTCTTTTCTGTTGAACAGTAAATCCTTTTATCCAAACCTTTTGTCTTATCTGACCCTGGAACCTGGTTCCAGGCAAATATCAACGACTTCCAGCACTTATGTTTGTGGTTATATAAAAGTACTGGCTTCCTCCTGGCACCATTTAAATAGTTTATTGAAATAGTGATGGTGTATAATTGTCAATTTGAACACTTGCTACCACCTGATTAAATCTTAGATCATAATCCTTAGGGCAGTTTTTGATTCGAGACCCATCCTGCTCACTATGCTGTGACTGCTTCAAACATTCAGGGTAAATAGGAACAGGAACTTGCTTCAGTTACATTTTGCACCAAAGAATTTCTAAGGTTGTGAATATTGTTACATGGCTTTGTTAAATACAGATATTAATTATGTTTTTAAGAGTTAATATTTGTATTCTATATAAAGCTAATAAATGAACTTTGATTAAAATGTTATTGTTGATTTCAACCTAAGCATTTTATGTAATCTTTCTCCCAGAAACCATATTTGCCAAATGTGCCAATAATGCTGGTGCTGAGAATATATTGCTTTTGTAATGCATGACAAACATAATAAGCAAATTTGTAAATGGCTCCTGTTCTTTAAAAATACATTACAGTGGAAATGGGGGTTATGTGCTGATTCTACTCAGAACACAGAACAGTTTGTGTGTGTGTGTGTGTGTGTGTGTGTGTGTGTGTGTGTGTGTGTGTGTGTGTGTGTGTGTGTGTGTGTGTTTGGTCCTTTTCGTTATCATGTTTGACATCATTATCATTTACTGCATTGTTGATTTTCTTTTTGCCAGGCAGCTGCAGTAGACCTCTTGGTGCCTGGTGTAGGGGAGCTTTGTGGTGGTTCTCTGAGAGAGGAAAGACTAGAGCTTCTGAGGACTCGGCTAGCACAGTAAGAGACCCAAATTCACGCTGTCCATGCACCACTTACAGCATGAATCTGCTGTACATATTATGTTCACCTTGAGGTAAAAAAAATTATTGGCACCCGTATTAAAGTGAGCAATTGAACTTACAAAAACACAATTGGGAATATTTTGTTGTTGTTTTTCTTAGTAGTGCAAATGTACTTTAAAACACATTTTCTTTTTTAATTACCAACTCCACTATAACTATTTGAACTATTGTGTAGAGAGTTACGCCTTACGAGGTTGGAGACGCTCAGTCTGGATCTTGGAACATTTTAAACTACTGCTTATTCAACTATTTTTGTATTGGTTTGGATGTTTGGTCTCAGACTTTTTATGGCCCTGAAAATGCTGTTAGTGGTATTAACTGGAATAGTTCCAAGATAAACCTTAGAGTTTATAAGGCTTTTGTTTTTGTTTTTTTTGTTTTTTTGGTTGTTGTTTTTTTGGGGGTTTTTTCATTATTATTTTTTTTTAGATCGACGTATGTTAATCTAAAATACAATTTACGGGTAGCAATAGTTTTGTAACATTTGTTTTTGTGAGAGATGAAATATTTTAAAAGTAAAAAGAACTTGTGTGTTATTATGTGAGCTTTTATAGGATAAAGGTAAGAAATGTAATATGAATAATTTGACTTGGCTAATAAATGCTAGCTGTATCATTTTTATTCCTTTTTTTTCTAGGACTGGATTACAAGACACATATGCATGGTAAAGTAGAGTCAATGTTTGTTTTTGAATCATTTTTTAGAGCTCAGTGGTTCTCTGCTGAACACATTTTAAATCCACTCACTCTGTCTCCTCCTTTTACAGGTATCTTCAGCTGAGAGAGTTCGGTTCGGTGCCTCATGGTGGTTTTGGGATGGGCTTTGAGAGGTATCTCCAGTGTGTTTTAGGGATTGACAACATCAAGGACACTATTCCCTTTGCAAGGTTTTCACACTCCTGTGTTCTATGAAATTATCTGGTATAAAATTACAATAAACTAATAACGGATGTGGTATTGTTTTATATGTTTTAACAGTGACTTAAAAAGGGTAGTGGACAATAATTCCTCAATTTGCAGAAAACTGATTGGAAGAGACAGTAAATTATTCCACGTTACACAAATAATTGTAATAATTTGTTATAATGGCCATTCCTTTATAGTTTTTTTTCTTTCATATAATAAATACCTTTTAAATACCTGTAATATTAATTTTTTCACGAAGAATAGAAAATCATCCTCTTTCAGAATTCAACAGTGTGCAATTGACACGCAAAGCACTTGCATATGTGTACAGATCATCCATATTTGCCTATCTTTAGCCTAAATTATATGTGAGTGCTGTATCTCAGAGGCGTATTAACAGTTCATATGAAGTGAGAGTCAAGTACATACATTTTGTACTGTACATTCTGTTTGGTTTTAAGCAAACTTACTGTACTTACATTTTAATGTATTGATTATTTCTTGCAGTTATTTTAGTGTGGTCTTTTGTAATAGATCTTTAAGAGGGAATAAACATTTTCATCATAGTGCAGTGAAAAAACATAATTCATTTGCCGCAAAATGGTTTGCTCTGTGATCAGAAAATACTTAGCCTTGTTTAAATAACATTATCGTTTTCAATTCGGATCTTTTAATTAATAAACTATTTTATTATATAGTGCATAAAATCAGATTAAGATCATTTTGTGATGATTAGTCACGCTTAGTACAGTATACTCACAATTTAATCAGCTGATGTACACATCCTGACCACTAGATGGCAGCTCGTTCTAATCAACAGCACTTTTTACTCTTGATTTAGTGTGGTTGTTCATTAGTATTATGGCCAGTTTTAAAGATACCTTACATATAGTTGCATTTGTAGGTGCAAATACTGCTTATATTAGATTTGCTGAATAATCCTATCCATCTGAGCACATTGTAACTATATTTTTACTGGCCACTTAGAAGCATGTACCATGTAAATCTACCTTGTCGGTCTACAGGATAACTTTCTTAATGATCTTCCATCATTTTAATTCGGCACAGAGAATGCTGTTATATTGTTATTTTTGTTTATTAAACTAACTCCACATGAGACACACATGCCACTGCCAAACACACCATACAATTTTTCAGTTTCACTACAATGTCAGTTGATTGCCTGTGGTCTTGTGCTGTACCATCCAATTAATGGAGAGCAGACATGGAGCTTACACACCATCTGTGTAGCGACTGATGTATATATCTACGCACCCGATAGTCAGTAAACATATATTTTAAATTGGTTAAAAAAAGTATATAAAGATGTTTAATATGCAACCTACTTTTAATATGATGAATGTTTTTGTCATTGTCGCAATGGCATGCTATTCATTCTAAAGTGATGTATTTTGTTTGAAATGTTACATTTTTTATAGTAGCTTTTGATTAAATCTTTTGCAACAGCACAAGCCAAGCTTTTCATACTGGTGGACCATCTTTGTTTGCTGGATAATTGTTTTCAGTGTCTGTATGAACTAAATAAAGTGCTACATAGTTTATTAATATTCATTATATTTTTATTTTCTTTTCAAAATGTTATTATTGTTTACAATGCAGCAGTACCACTGGGGATCGTTAGTAAGCATTAATAGTTTCCATTGCAAAAGCAGTCAAAAGGCAGACGTTTTTCTAAACAAAAAAACAAAGCAATTATAAACACAAACAAGTCTAGTTTTGTTGCATTGCATTTCATAAATTATAGGGAGGAGCCTTTGTGAAGACAAATAGTTACTTGGAAATAAAGACACTGGGTTGCATGACTGTCAGGGCGAAACCCCGCCCCTTTCTCTAGTACCGTTTACAAAATCCTAGTATGTGTCCCCGCCTCGTTTTTTTTTTTTTTTTTTACCAGGCCACGCCTCTTTGTGAGTGATTCGTTAGAAAACAATGATGTTCGGCTTTGGGGAGGAAGGAGCGATTCTACAGCAAGGCCTGGGTTTGTAGTCGGGACTTGGAAGATCAGTAGTGTCGCAACACCCAGAGACCCTGAAGTAGTAGTAGTAGTAGTGGTGGTGGTGTGGCGTGGGCGATAAAGACGCACCGAGACTACTTTCTCCACCAGTGAACGAGACTGCCTGTTCCTCCTCCTTCTCACTCTGATTCTCCACGACCTGCTCCAGAGTCAGTCGAGAGCTCGCGCGGTGTTTGGTGTCTCCTCGAGATCTCCGGACGCGCGCGCTCTCCCGCATCACTTAAATGGGCCGGCGGAGTGCGTCGGTGCGCGCGCGCTTCTGCATTCTCCCTAAATGGACCTGCATCATCATCATCTGATTGTACTATCCTGTGTGTGAAAGGTCCTGCTGTTGTTGCGATCGGGCTTATTTAGGGAACAGGTGGAAAGGAAAAAGGAAAAGAAACGAAAGAAACATGAGTGGCGGAGAAATTATCTGCCAGGGTTGGCTGAGAAAATCCCCACCGGAGAAAAAACTTCGAAGATACGTAAGTAGTGTGTGTGTGTGGGTCTGTCTATCTGTCGGTCTACCTCTCTCTGTTGTGTGTGTGTGTTGAAACTTTTTTTTGTGTAAGACTGTCCTGGAGATTGTCCATGTTTCCATGCATATGTTGAAACGTGTAATTATTAAGGCGTATGAAGTTATTATAAGGGCTTTATTATGATGCCTCATAGCCAGTGAATGTGGATGGTTGGTTCCCAGCGCTAGCAGGTGCGCCCTACTGGCTGCCATCGCCTTGACTCCAGAGGAAACTCAATAAACCTAAATAAACCAGATGCTTCCCACTTTCTGAATACGAAACACCCACTAGATGCACGTTTTGCTGGGTTATACCCAGGATCCTATTTATATTTGATTGAAATATTTACCAAAACTGTGTGCACAATAGGCATTAAAGAGACCATGGAGCCACCGTCTGTCTACTAATTCTGTTTGGGACAGCTGTCCATACAACTGTTCCTGTTGAGAAAGCAGTCTGCCTCTCATCTGATAACCTTACTACCATAATGCTTCACATGAGTCATTTGTTGTTTTGTATTAGAAGATGCAGTCCACCACCTTGCATCCCATTCCATGGTGTCTGGACAGAGGGGACTAATGGCTTCCATGTTTTCCAAGCAGATAATGGATTAAAAAAAAGCAGAAGCTCCAGCTTTTCTAAATACAGCTGGCCTATGTTTATCTACAGTATTGCATTACGGAACCCCTCTATACTCTTACCTAAGTGTGCCATGATGTCATATCTATTTCTCTTCCTCCTTTTTTCTCAGTTCTTTTTCTTAGTTTAATCAAAGTGAGAACTCATTTCTTAACATCTTCATATGAAAATGTTCTAGGTCATTTCCTCATTTCCATATAAAGATGTCTTGTGTGCAACTTCACAGGAACTGATGTCAAACATACAGGGGAGTTGCAGTGGAGAGAAAAAGCATAGTCTAACGCCATATAACCAAATGGCAAGATTCTTCTTTATTTATTTATTTATTTATTATTTTTTTTTGTAACAGACTCTCGAAACAGCAAGCAGCAGTAAAGCAAGACTTTCTTTTTTTTTTCCGAAAACACAAATGAGTCTATTTACTTATAATAAAAGATACAAGATAAGACAAGAATGGTGTGCTGTCACTTGGCTGCATCATGAGAACTAATTGTCCAATGTGAAACAATTCTATTAAGCAGTCAAGATTTCGTTCAGTTCACATCCTAATGTACCAAGATATTTTGAGCAACTGCGGACTTTAGCGTTCCTTACAACATAGTTTGCGTGTGACAGCTCAGACGTCCTCTTAGTAGGACAGCAGGTATCACCTGAACCTCAGTTGTGTGTTGCAAATATTATGCAAATACACAGCACAAACAATTCTGTCAGTTAGTGCCTCATGGCAACAATTACAAAATAGAGGTGCCTGTTTCCTTGACTAGCACAGCTGCTCGTTCGCATTGTCCAGATTGGCGATGAGACAAAGAATGAGTAAATAATATAAGCAAAAGTAATCGAAATATATCAAAATTAGCATGAGCTTATTTACCTTGTTTAAATAATAGTCCTACAGCCACATGCATAGAATTACACAGTAGAATATGAATTCCTGTAGTTATAATGTGAATTATTAACTAGTGTTTTTTTTTACTGAAAATCCTAACATAAAGCTGTTACTTATTGTCTCGATGACCAGCATTTGTGTATTTATTTATTTATTTAATGAAGGTGAATTCACTTGTGTCTGCAGATTACAAGCTGGAAACGAAATATTCTAAAAGTTAATTGCTGTCTCATTTAATGCCCTCTGGATATCCATATCGTAGTTTATAGGTAAAACAAAAAACATTATGTACCGTGTGTGATGTTTTGTAGAAAAGGGAAGAAAAATGTTGAGTAGTGAACAAATGAGCAACAGTTATGTGCAGAAACCTGAATATACTTGAGTAATCCTGTGGTATTGCACACCCCTATTACAACGCTTGGCCAGGTGCCTTTTAGACAGGACATGCAATAGAGAATTTTACTGGAAAAAACACCCTGTAGGTCATGGTATTGAGCACAGAAAACATTTCTAGCACGAAGCTTAGTCTCACGTCTAATAAAGCTTGAGTTGAATCACGTGTATTAGCCTATAGAATTAGATCAACAATCGAAGTAACAGATATTAATAATTTAAATTCTATTGTGATCGTTTTACCCATTTGTTACATTATTAATATAAATTAATTATTAGTAATGCTATTTGCCTAATATTAAATTTGTGCATACTACTTAACTAAAGGTTAGTCACATCTTTCAAAATCCCCCGATTTAAATCCGCAATCATGACTCAGTGAGAACACTACACAAGCCAATTTTAGATCTAATCTCTCCATTCCAGAAAGTAGAAAAAACAAATTCAATCCAGTCATTTCATGCTGCTGCCAAGCAGGCTTGTTACATTATTTATCATAATTAAGCATTCATATCTGCAAAGCATCTCTATGATAAAACATGGCATATAGATAATGAACACAGCTGCTCCCTACCAATGCTGTTTTGAAACAGTATCTGGTGCTTTAAAATAGTTTTCAGCACCACAATCACAATGCTTATAATAAAACTAGTGATCGGAAGTGGAGGGACAGTTGTGGCATTTCCCACAACAGCTCTCCATTTCCTCTTCCTACCACCATTGTCAGTTTAACACCCTGCCTTGTTCAGTGGCAATTTACTTTTCCTTTTTTTGTGCAAAAATCTTCAAAAATAAGCAAAAGACATTCACTGTGAAACACACGGAATAGGTTAATTTTTAAATATCCATGATGTGCTTAGCAATTATGGTCAGGTGGTGTTGTCATTGTTATAATTACATTAGGAGATGTTAGCGGTTGTGTGTCAATGGGTTATGGTTAGACTTGTGGCAACATTTCTGTTTGAACAGAGTGTACAGATGAGGATGTGAGCGAGGAAGCTGGACAGATTAAAGCACTAAAGTCCTACAGCATCTCGCTCACTTTCATTGTAGATGAAGCGAAAGATAAATTCATAAGACTTAATCAGTAGGTCGTCGAATGGGATTGTGAGTGATGCAGGAAAAGTGTTAACTAAAGTGAAAATAGACCAGAATGTTCTAGAAAGGACCCAAAAACTAGGTACAACAAAGAATAAAGAAGCATAAACCTTAGGGACACATAAAAAGTCTTGTGGAAATACAAGACAAGGTTTAAAATATATAATACATACACAGGACAGTACATTCTAACTAAGCAGTCAAACAGAACAAGATGATTATATGTTATGGGTGGAGAGGCATGGGCTGATCTGCGCTAAGCTGAACGAAGTATTGAACAACGAACAAATTCCAACTTTTAAGATAAATCTCCAGCATGTTTTGTGTAGTAACAGGCAGTGAGAGTCTTTGTAACTAGAGTAGCCTGCAGCAGTAGTGTTAGTTGGTGCCACCCACTCTCCTGGCTGTTTTCTCTGACCTCACTTCACAAACACTTTCTGTTTGCATAATCCATCCCAGGATTCTAGACTGATCATATCGAACTGAAGTGAATGCAAAATATCTTCACGCTTTCATGTTTTCCAACAGTCAGTGCCACGGTCACATGTGTGCTCATGCCTGTGTACAGTCATGTATTGTGTATCTTGGGCTTGTGAGACTTGTATCACTGCAGGTACAGTACATTCTTATCCTTAGTCAGAATGTGTTTGTCTGGGTCTGGGAGGTGTTCTGTGCTGACCTGCGGGGGTGAGACCTTCCCAGAAACGTCTCAGTGCCGCAGGTCAGCACAGAACACCTCCAAGTTCCTGCTTTGACAGACAACATTGCGCTTCACTGACATTTTTCGTTGTTTGGCGGCATCAGACATGTTAAGGGTTTGTTGTGGTTCCTGAGACTAAACACAGACATAGAGATGTATCTGAAGGTGCCAGAGGAAAAACCGAAAGCATAGACTCCCTCCACATCTCTTCTAAAGATCCTTAAGTTATCTACACTTATGGTCTGGGATTATAAAAAGTAGACTCCATTATGTGTCCAAAGAAAATATGCTGTTCTGCTGTATTCAATTAACATTTAATTTATTAGGCCATAAGGAAATAAACTTCCCCCAATGGGGCATCTGATTTGACCCAGTTTCCTTGTCCACTTTTGAGTCAGGATGTAGACGTTTGATCTTTATATAGAGTGTGGCCTGTCCTTCAGCGCGTCCTGTGGTCATACCTGTTTGTGCGGCCGCTGAAAGCTAAACTGCAGCGGTAGCAGGCTCCAGACTTCCTTTGGATGGCACCTACAGGAAGCACTGTGCCTCATCTCTCATGATGGAGGGTAACAAGTAACACATCTCTCAGTGTGCTTTTATTTACCCTATTTACATGTTTTATTATTTCCTATTGATGATGCTTTAGACAGTAAGAACAGAGTTGCTTGTTCCGGTCTGTTCTACAGTTAAGCATTAAATATAGCTCTATTAGAGGATGCAAACTATTAATGGTAAGGTAATTAGGCCCTGGCAGTGTATAGATGGATATTTTAGACTTCCTGTCCATCTGAAAACTATGTTTTTGCAACCTGAAATAAACACTTTTAAAAAGGTAGAGAGTTTGTTGTTTTTTCACTGTTTTCATGTGAACTTTATTAACCTCTAGTGCATTACAGTTGAGGTTTATTGTGCGTTGTACATGTGTTAGGGCTCTGATAAAACCTGTTCGAACACTTTATATACAAGTGTGTGAAAAAGAAAGTAGACCCTCTTTGAATTCTATGGTTTTACATATAAGGACATCATACAAATCCTCTGATGCTTATCAGGTTGTAAAATTAGGTAAATACCACCTCAGATGAACAACACCACATGACATATTACACACTGTCATTATTTATTTTGCAAAAATAAAGCCAAAATGTACAAATGTACCTGTGTGAAAATCTAAGTACACCCTTAAGTGCTTCTATACGATTTAAAAGATTAAGTAGTAGCCACACGCTGCTAATCAAATGTCCTCGATTAATTAATCATCAGTAAGTGTGACCACTACTATAAAAGCTTTAGTGGTTTGCTGGTCTAGAGCATTCAGGTGTGTGTTAACACAATGCCATTTAGGAAAGGCATCAGAATTAGTACAGTCAGTCCAGACTTATGAATCCTTGTGTTTGTATTATTGTTATAAAACAGGCCATATTTGTGTTTTTCCACAATGTGTGCTTTAAACACTCAATTTGCATGTTTCTTAATGTTATTGTCAAGGTGTTTGATGACAGTTTTTTTTTACTTATTATCACTAGGCTGGCATGAGGGCTTTCAGATTGTTTTTGTGTATACAGGTTTTTGGGGATAATTGAAATAAACGTGTTTTCCAAAATATATACACAATCTGTGTAATTAACTAAATTTAATCTTAAGTTTAGATGGTTTCATTTTAGAGATGCCCATGGGCCACAGTTAGCATGTGGTGACATTTGATTTGGAAAAAAATAAGGACAAGTTTCATGTCTCTCTTAGAGGTCACTGATGCTCTTGGTTATTAGGCAGTGAACTCTGTTGTACAATAAATTGGATTAGCAGATTGCAGTGTAATGTTTTCTATTTATTTGCTACATTTTAAATATGAAAAAATTATAAATGAGAGAAACCTTGGCAACCTTTTAATTTAAAAATTATTTTTGGTATACATTCAACCCCCGATAATTTGCGGTTCGGAAGATTTGCGGATTATCTTAAAATTCACGTGAATCCACAGCGGGACCTAATGCTCAGAAACGTTAGGAATAACATGTTAAACTGTTACTAAGAAATTTCATAGACATTTAAAAAACATCATTGTATAAAAGTGACATAATGTCTAGATGAATTCACTAAGGTACCATAGGGGCTGCGGGGATGCGTCCAAAATTCACGGATTTTCGGAACTCAGTCTTAGAACCTACAGTTCCTGGGGACCACTGTAATGCATTTAATTTCGGCCCATGGCCATCAACCAAGTTAGATTTTTGGCCCTTTGTGTAACAAGTTTAAGCAGCTCTGTTTTATTTGTACTGCATTTGTACTGTGGTCATTTTTATGGTGTCTAAACCAAAAAAAAATCTATTTCATAGTAATATAGTTGCAACCATTTGGCACTAATTCATCACGCAGGCAAGTTTCCAGTCATCTACTTCCAGATTTTGTTGACTAATCCTGAGCTGACTGAGCTATTATAAGCTCCCTAGGAATTTGAGTATTAAAGTCACAATCCTGTCTCAGACTCTTACTAAAATTAGTTGTTCCACACTGGTGCTATAAGTGGCCAAACTTTTAATTTAATTTTGCACAGCATGGTTGTTTATTACGTTTCAATATGCTAAGCTCATGACACTCATCTAAATTGGGTCACCACCTCAAGGTGCCCTTGACTCTTTGCGCAGTCTGTCAGTAACATGGTGGAAAAAACAGTGGAAGCTGTTTTAGGTGGATATCCACTAACTGCACTTCCTCCACATTATGCCTTTGTATTGTTGTGTAGCTTTATTAGTTAGCAACCAAACATCATCAATGTGCAGTGCTCATGTTTCCATGAATATTTTTTTTTAATTACTAGTGATAAGTCTTCAGTGTTACTTGGAAGTAGCTATGTGGGAATTACATAGGTATTTGGCAAACCTTATTTCTTTATCAAGTCATGCGTTTACTTACCCTGGAATTTTTTGCCTTAAAAATATTTTTAAGGAAAGTACAGTGTGAAATGGTTTCGAAATACTTATGCTTTCGTGTTTGAAACTGCCTGCGTATGAGTAAGCATCGATAGTATTCACGATCATCATCGTGAGCGTAAGACCTGTGTGCTTGTTTTGACAGCTGAGGTCTTTATTACAGGTGATGTCATCTTGCGCCATGGTACTGCAGGCCCATATGTGTGTGTACTGGTGTGTATGTGTGTGAGTGCGAGGGGGGAAAGAGAGAGAGAGAGAGAGACAGACAGACAGAGACAGAGAGCACATATGTGTGTATTTGTGTGACATATGACTGGGGTCACATGGTGGACAGATTGTTAAGCAGACGGGTCTTGATTAAAAGTGCTCCATGCGGCTCATCCTGATGAGCGGGAGAGTTGTTCGCTTTGTGTAGCTCTGTCGTACGTGGCCTCATGTCCAAGACAAAGCCCTGTCTTCCTGCAGGCAGTTGTCACAGGCTGGTGTGAAATATTGCCTTCCCAAGCAAATGACTTCAGCTCAATGAGAGCTTTAAAAGGGTGTGAACAATCTAGGGAATGGATTACATTTCGAGTATAGTTATCATAACCAGTCTCTCAGCAATAGATCAAAACAGAATATGAAGACAAGTATAAATATCATTATTTCTAGGGTTACTAAAAACAAACTTTTTACCAGGTTCATTTTATTCTCATGTGCATGTATTCTACTTATATACTAAGCATCATTCTCCAGGGCTGTATATATAAAAAAAAAGTGTGTTGTGCCATATAAACATATATTTCTCACATCGTTGTACAGCTTTGTATTTATACTGTACATGCAGCATCACATAAATAAGGGCTGTTTATAACATATATGCACTTTGCTGCAAGTAATAGCATGCAGTATTGTTTTATCAATCCTAAGGCTTATGCTGAGATCTCTTACAGAGCCATGCAATGAATGTAATGTAGTGATTTACTATGTGTACCCTTTGGTTATTTGAACCTACTCCCTGAGTGTATACTGGCTATGATTTTTGGATGACATTGATCCCTGGTGGTCATCCATAGCACCAGACTTACATACATAAATAGTCTTGCACACACAACTAGCATCTATGCTAATGGCTTGAGCCTATTTACTGCCACTACTAAAGCATCCATTATTATTCTAATGTATAATAAATGACTCATGGGAATGTTAAATGGATTCAAACATTAATGCAGTTTAGTTCAGTTTTATTTGGACCTCACAAAGCAGCTTTACAGAAGTTCATAGATTCAGGATATACATTTTAAAATAACATGTGAATGCTTAGAAATTTCTGTACATTTATAAATAGTGAGAAAGCCAGAGGTGACAGTGGCGAGGAAAAAAACGTTACTGAGACGATATGAGGAAGAAAGCTTGAGAGGAACCAGACTCAAAAGGCAACCTTTCTCATTTGGATGAGACTAGATTGTGTGATTATAAATAATTCACTTCTATAACTGTGTACGACCTGGTAAAAAAAAAAAACGGGTGTTTGTGTAACCAGGGAATTCATAATAAGCTTTATTTTGTTGAAGGTATCAACTGTTCACAGATGGAAATTGTAGTACTAAAATTTTTTATTTAAAATGCAGTCCAAAGCCACTTTTCTGGTTTCTAAGTAGTACCATCCCAAGTTCTACATTTATGGAAGTATTTTGGAAATATGTTAATGATGAGATTTTAAGGTAAAGTATAAAAATAGTGGTCCTGAATAGGCAGAAATATTGATGTTTTCCAAGAAGAATAGATATGTTATTTACCCATAACATGTACATAGATTGTTGTGAAACAATTTACATCCATGCATAAAACACTGAAGGTACAAATACTTCTCTTTTAAAACTCCCACATCAAAACAGAAGTTTTGTCAAATTTCCTAAATTTACCCTTCTGAACTTCTGCATCGTGTTGAAATTAACTGCTTGCAGGACATATTTCTTGTGCTGTGTGTGTTAACAGTGATCAATTTGATCTTTAGCATCAATATCTATTGTAGGAAATTATTTTTGAAGTAATATAAAATTTATTTGTAATGAATAGTAATCGATTAAGATAATAAATGATTTTCAGGATAAAAAAAGACTTTTATAACTGGACTGAATATTTATAGTAACCTACTCACTTCTTTTTCTTGTTAAATTAGTATAATAATAATAATAATTATTATTATTATTATTATTTATTTATTTATTTGGATATTTTATCTCAGGTTTATATCATATGATTGGTATGTTGTTCACTGTTCATCGGTATGTTCATTTAAAAAAATTAAATTAGAGTTGGGCTGTGGAATGGTGCAACATTCGTGTGGAGAATTCTATCGATGCTTTAGCCATCTGCGGCTGAGCACCAAGTGAGCAAAATTGTTCACACTCTAAGATGGAGGGCTGCATACTTTTCTCTCACTTGTCAATCACAGAGACATTAACCAATCTGGGAGCTCTTGTATAAAGAAGAGGATAGATAATGCTTTTCTCAGAGTGTGTTACATTACCTTGTGATGGAGCATAAGCAACAAAGAAAGCACGTTTGCTTCTATCCTCCCTGGTTGGTCATTGTTAGATTAGACAGATCTTTTTGTAAATTGCAACATTAGAGTTTTGGTGATGTGAATAATGGGGAAGAATGTCTGAAGGTTAAAAAGAACTTCAAATGGCAGTTCTGTGTAAAGCTTCCTGTGTGGAAGTGTTGCAGCATTTCTCAATCTTTGCTCCTTGTGCTATTGCTAACGTTGAAAAGCCATAAATGGAACAATAAATGTTGAATAAAAAAGGCTTAACAATACACTGTGTTATTTTAAATCTGTATGCTCTGTGTTGTTATTAGACTTAAATGATGTGAAGTGTCTGCCATAAAAGTCCCTGCTTAAGTGTTGTAATAAAGAAATAACATTGGATGGAGGACATTAATATAACCTATGATTTGTCTTGTAACTGGCAGTACAGTTATAGAATATTAATCAACCCCTTCTTATTAATAAGATTTAAGAATGTGGTATTCTGAATAGCTTTAATTTAATATGTATGCTATCTTTTTAAATGAGTACAATGAACATAAGAAGGGAGACATGCTCAAAAAGTCGTTTAGCTCTGTGTCAAATTTAATAGCATGGTTAAAGTCAGAATTAGCGACATTCACTCCCAATGCCGCATTGATTTTAGTGCGGCAGGAGGCACAAAAACCCATTGCAGCACAGATGGCAGGGAACATAGGAAGCAGCACAAAGCGTTCTGATTAACCAGAATGGCTTGCTGTCACTCATAGTGCTAGTTAGAGCAGCTTTTTGAATGAAAGCTTGCATGCATTTAGAGACACATTTTGCTTTTCTGTGTAGAAGTTGCTGCTTACAAAATAGATCTGATTGCACAAACTTTCAGTAAACAGGAACAAGATTGGCTTTTCTCACGTGTTCACTCTGTCTTTACAGTCTTCATTTGTAGTCTTTGCTCATCTCAGTATTGCCCCTGCCATTTAGAAGAAAAAGGCAATTTTCAGAGTATTTCAGGATAAAGTTACTTTCATGTCTAAACTCTCATACTTCATTCAGTTCAGGGAAGCTGCACTGTGAAACTTTGATTGTGAAACTCATCATGTGAAGTTAGTTGAGCATGGGAGAACGTGTCTAATCCTGCGTGTGTGAGCGTGTCGTGGGCGGTTAGCCTTTTACCATCACGTCAAACATGACACAGCTGCTGGTCTTTTCCCGAAGCTCTGTTTTGGCTATTGGGGAAGCCGAGCAGTCTAATGCGAGTTGCAGAGGGACTCTAATGCATCCGCCCAGCAGAACCTCTCCAGCTCTGTTCCCTCTACTGCTCTGTTTAATCTCCCCTCCTGTTTATTTCCTGGGCTATGTGGGATGGAATGCTGCCATTACCAACCAGAGGCTCTGGATCTTTTCAAGGAAAAAGCAAGATTACACATGAGAGGTTAAAAAAAAAGAAGGGATGAAACTAATTTCTTGGCACAGTGTTTGCATAAGTGGTAATACTACAAGCAGCGTTAATTTATTGATGTTTTTATATTTGTGTGTGATACAATGACGGGGGAATATGAGAGAAGTTTGAGCTTATTGAGTTAATAAGCTAGTCGTCATGTGGAATTGTTTTGTTTTTTTACATATAATGTTAACGTCTATTTGAACTGTAAGCCAAACATTTTGAGAGAACATTTGTGGTTTGGTGTACCCTTCAATATGCTCAGATCTGTGTGTGTGTGTGTATGTATGTGTGTCATAAAGCATGTCTATTAATGGCCATCTGCTAAGCCATAGATAAACTCACACTATGTCTGTCTGGACTATATATAAACTTTTTGCCATCTTTAGAACGTACACACTCACAAGGTACACAGTTTATTTTAACCTCCTGATGACTTAAACTCACGTCACTTATGTAAACATAGACAGACGACACCTGCTTTGTAGGCAGGAAGTTGCACAGCACATGCAATCTAGATCTTTTTGCCCACCCGTGTGTGTGTATTTGTACATGTATAAGGGGGAAAGGTGATAATGATGTGTATCATATGGTAAGGTGGGAAACAAACATTTTCAACTATAAAGGAAATGTTTAGTCCTTAAAAGCAAGAGAATCACTAGGAAACAATATCTTACTTCACTAATAATATTTTTTAAGATTTTGATTTAATTATCAATGTGTCAGTACTTATCAGCTTACTTTATAACAATGAGTGTAATAGTGATGTTGTTTTATCTTTTTTTACATTTTATTCAGTATTCCAATTAAATGACCTGATGTTTCAGGTGATGGGATTAAGTGATCTGATGGTGTTGGAAGTGAGCAGATTAACTGATCCAATGATGTTTGAAGTGAACAGATCAAGTGATCTAACGCTGTTTGAAGTGATCGTATTTAAGTGATCTGATGCTGTTTAAAGTGATCGGATTAAGTGATGTGATGCTATTTGAGGTGAACTGATGCTTTTGGAAGTGGTCAGATTAAGTGATGTGATGTTGGAAGTGATCGGATTTAAGTTGATTTATATTTGTGGCATTTAGCAGACGCCCTTGTCCAGAGCGACGTACAAAAGTGCTTTAAGTCTCTATCAATGACTAAATCTTCTCTGGTAAAATAGATTACAAACTTAAGATAAATCAGCCTACAACTCTGTCTGTCTTGTTTTTTAACAAAGTAAACTTGGAAAGTATTAGTTAAAGTGTTTCAGAAAGAGGTGGGTCTTCACCCATCGCTAAGTGATCTGATATTGTTTGAATTAAACAGATTTAGTAATCTGATGCTCTTGGAAGTAACTGGATTAAGTGATCTGATGCTAATCATATGCATATCAGTAATGATTGTGGGCATATGGGATAATTCTTTGCATTAAGATTCCCTTAGCTGTCTTTGTATAACAAATTTGTGGGGAACACATTTATGGAATGAGAGTTTCTGTAAAAGACTAAGCAAGACACAGGATGAGAAGAAATGTCAATCCCTCTTTTAATTTTTTTTTAATAAGGGATTGATCATTCAACAGTTTTGCATCACATACCTCATTTTGTTGTCACTTTCCATGTTTACGAGTGATAATAGTATGTACTGTGCGCTTAGATAATAGTAAGGTGTCATTTGTTCCTATCATTGTAAACTCCCAGTTGAGCCACCACTCGAGTGAAATCTGTGGCAAGTAGCCAGGCTTATTAAATAGCAAGCTAAGTCGTTGTTTGGTAGCGTATTGTTACATGATGACTGATTGCCTGTCTTGAGGCTGGTGGAGGCACACGCACCTCATTTACTACCATGATAATGGTGCATTGAAACAAGACACACAGGCGTGCTGCTTGGAGGAATCCCATGGAGTTAAGCTCATTGTAACGATTTTGTTATTTAGCTTGGTAGTAGTAATACAGATATAGGAAAAAACACTGCGTTTGCAACTGCTAAAGGAAAGGAAAGGATGCTAAAGGAAGGGAAAAAATTAATTCATTAGACAGTAATAACAGCTAATTAGTGCTTGGCCTGGTCATGTAGAAATTCACTTATATAGTCTTCTTGTACAAAAGAGAAAAATCAAGCTCATCAACATTAAATAGAACAAAACTGACACTTCTTTCTATAAAAAGATATCTGTGAGTTTACTAACCTCCCTTAAACATTTGAAGAAATAATGAAAAAAAAGCATCTATACATTATTTTGTAAATATACTTTATTTATTTTTCCTTTCTAGTTTCTTAAGGCCTGTATTTTCTGTATTTGGGCCCATTTTTTTGTCAATAAACTGTACACTGTAAATGTATTTTCTATTAATGTTTTTTTTGTTCTGTAGTGCTTTAGTTTACTATGAAATGCAGTAAGAAATGCAGGCGAAATGTGAGTAGAAACTAAGAACATCGAGGTTTTCAGTTGGTCCGAGGAATTCCCTGGAGCAATTATTTGGATTTGCCACTTTGCCATGCCATACCTTATTTGCATACATTTGAGAAAAAAAATCTGTGTGGCGAACTTACATTGGAAAGAAACCGTTGCCTCTTACTCTTTATTAACGTTTTCCTTTAGAGGCTTTGATGTTGATGCATAGTCTAACTGAATGTTTTGTTTTTCTTAACAGCATGTAGACAAAAGTGAACAATTCAAACATGACTTCCACGTAACTGGAAGTGTGCCATAGAGAACTAGCAGAAAATGTAAAGTTGCATTTATTTATTTATTTATTTTTTTGGCTGACAGTTTTATGTTTATTGCTGAATTAGCTAGAGGCATTTCAGGTATGATGATTATTCAAATGTTTCCAAAGCACTGTTCAAGTAATATTTGAATATTTCAGCTGCTATCCACAGAAGCACCCAAAATCCAAGGCAGTGCACAAAACAGTCCTAGAACCACCAGAGTGTATGAATGTAAAGCATGCCAGGTAGTATAAAGAACATGTTAAACGTTCAGCCAGCAAGTGAAATATAAGATAACGTGGAACTGTGCCACACAACGTAAAATTCTTGATGTGACGACGCAAAAGATTAACTTCTGATTTATATGAAGTGAAATATTTTAGATAGTAAATTATTATTTTTTTTATTGTCACAATAGCAAGTGTGTTGAAGTATTATTATTATTATTATTATTATTATTATTATTATTATTATAATACTTTACCATACTTGTTATTGTGACAAAAAAAAAACTAATTTACTATCTGATAAATTTGACTTCATATAAATCAGAAGTATATTTTTTGCTGTGTGAACTATATCAGACCAGTTACAGACCAGTTATGGGCATAATTGGATAAATATAACTTTTTTAATTCAACTCTATAAAAGAGCATTGTTTATCAGATAGAATTAGATGTACCTGTGGTGGTGTTCAAAACCAGTACTACATAATGCCCTCAGGTCGGTCAACAATGTGGTTCAACACTAATGAGCCAAATCCAAGTACTTTCACTGTTTTCCTAAGCAGCCCAGACAGCGTAGCGAGGCCCAACCAACCTCCAGGCTTTATAATGGAACAGGTAGGCAAATAGGAGGGGTCTGGACATTCGGTTTTAACTTAGCCTGCAATTGTGTTTGCTCAGCTGTGTGTATGTGTGTGTTTTTGTATGCGTGTGTGTACGTACATATGTCTGTGTTTGTTTGTGTGAGGCAGGTAGTGAAGGGATGAGTACAGCCTGAATCAGGTTCCTCCCCTCAAGAATGGTTACACACACCCGAGCTCTGTGAAGTCATGGCTGTGAGACAGGGCCTGTTTGGTTAGCATGTTTGCTCAATATGCGTGCAAAAACATGCTGACTGATGTCTATCTACTATTCCCTTGTCACAATGCTGCGGTTCTCTTAGAAGTTATAACTGCCACAGTCTAATTCATGCCAAATAAAGGTGAAAGGTAAATGTTTTTTTGTTTGTTTGGTTCTTTTTTTCTTTCTCTCTTTCATTCTTTTTTATTTTTTTTATTTTTTATCATCTTAGCTCTTGTACTCTTTGGGAAAACCAAAACCTTATCTTGTCTCTTTAAAGGTGGGATCAGATTTACATTTTTGCAATTATAGTTGAAGTATGTAAAGCAAGGCTTAGTGTAAATAATGTCTAATTTCTAAAAGTTTTGTTTTTTGATGATGACTATGACAACGATAATATTTTTGGACACTAGTAATATGGTACTGTTTGTTAACTAAATTTGAAATCATCCTTTTTGAACGCAACACTGATTAAAACCTTGTTTAACATCCTGAAGTCATGTTAGCTGCTTATTGCACCCAGGCGGCACCCACAAGCCTCTTGTAGTTATAGGAACATTGACACTAATTACCACTTCTCACATGCCCATCCCTTTGGTTTAGATTGCATGAAGTGTCCAAGTAAATGGAGCATTTTAACAAAGTGTGAGAGTTTAAGCAGCAAATAACCTGCTGGATCTAATTTAGACTGATACAAATCTCTACTTATAGCTGCTTTAATTATGGATAAGGATATCTACAAGGATGTTCTGTACAGTGATTTTCTGTATTATGTTTGCAGTGAAGCCGTTCCATATTCAGTTCCCTTTTTATAGGTTCTTCTTTTTCGTGTCGCTCCTCCAATATCGTGACATCTTAAAATAGGACATAGGAGAGTAAAAAGCCTTTGACCAAATGAACTATTAGTTTTACATGTATTTTAAGAAGCTGACACATTTTCTACAGTCTCCTTTGTCTTCTGATGTTTTCCTTGTATTAAATAGATGTTGCTGTCACCCTTTGTTAGCTTTGTTTTGCAACTTTTTGCGTCTTAAACTTTGAAATAAACCCCTAATTTTCCACTAAAATTACCATTTATTGACTTTTTCTTTAGTGACTCCAAACTACATTTGGGTTTCATTTAAGCTGCTTTGTGATATTGATTGACATATGCACTATAGAAATACAGTAAAGTTGCTACTTGAAATTATGTAAATGAAAGCTAGCCTGGAGATCAGCTAGCATCATAACTGGTAATTTATCTTTTTTTGTTGTTTATTTTGGTGCAAAGCAAGTAAGATATTTGTGAAGAAGTATCCATGATAGCATTGTCATACTAAACCTCATATAGTCATACACATACATCTGCCTTGACAATTATTCTGTATACTGCATGTTGCCATAACTACTGCTGTGGCATGTACATTGGTACTTAAAATAATAGTGAAGCAAACTAGATGCCATATACCCTGTCATTGCTAAATTACTGCTAATTTAAGCTAATCGTAAATGGCTAACAGTAGCATTACTCTAAATCTATCCCAAGTTTAGGTATGTGCCAAAATCTTGAGCATCTGTGCGACTGAGTAAAATCAATACGTTTCTCTTTTTAATTGGTGTAGCTTATATGTAGCTACAATCTGTAACATTGCTTACTATAGCTACTAGCATAGCTACTATAATGTAGCTTATGGCATATTGCCTGAAAACACAATTAAATAGCATTTTTATCATTAAATAATTAAACAAGTGACAACTTGCATTAGCAATTTTTGATAACTGATTCCACATTAAGCTTTGCAGAAAAGTAAAAAATATATATGATAAATAATAAATAAAACAATAATAAATACACAGCCAAATGCACTAGCTCAGGGAATATGCTGAAATTACATCATAATAGGTTTGCAGGGACTGTGCAGGTTTGCAAGATTCAAAAAACTGAGGGTTTATGTAAATTCAGTACACCAGGAACAAGTTATTCCGGGTCATAGTGAATGGGCAGAGCTCCAAATCTTATTAAGTCTTGTTTAGTAGGTGAGAGAAACACATATTGCAATGAAAGATGGAACAGTGATTGTATCTACACCTTCCCCCCCACTTCTTTTCCTCTGTAGCTCTTCGTGTTTCATTTCCTTGGGTGATGAAGATATAGATCATATTGAGACCAGTTGTAGGTTTTTGTGGTCTAAAGCTGTGCATGTGTGCCAGTAAGAGGATAATGTTGTCTGTTCGTTTGTAGTGTGCACAGCGTGGCAGTTTAGAGTGGAAGTGGATGTAGCAGGAGACGCTTTCCGAGGTGGGGTTTCCAGCACTACCATAGCAGCCACGCCAAGACACACAAACAAAGATTTATTACGGAAGTCTTCAAATGGCAATGCCAACTCAACAAATCTGTTTAAATTATCATTTGTTACAGGACATTATCTGAATTACAATCATTAAGTCTACTAGAAAATTGGTCTCCAGATTAATGCAATAGGTTTTAATTAGTGTATCCTGTTAAATAATTGATAATGTCCATATATTACAAACTGTAATAATGTAATTAGTGTACACAACTACTTAACCTTCTATGTATAATATGTAAGGGACAAAACAAGCAAGTGGTGTGATGTGACCTGTTATTACCCTAAAGTTGATTATTTTCCATTAACAGCACACCACAAGGGATCATTATTTATATTATCAGTTTTTCAAACAGTTTATCAGTTTTAATAGCTTCTAGTTACATTTAATGTTGTGTAACATATGCAAAACAAGTCAGTTCTGATTATATTACTTGCGTTACAGCATCTGTAAACAGTTATTCCCACAAATAGCTTCACTTTTCTTTCTCTCGCAGCTAATAACAAAAAAATTGCAGCTTTTCATGTTACCAAGAAGCTAGAGGTTCTCCATCTTGAGGATAAACTCACTGATTGTTACAAAACTCTGACCCTGGAGACTCCTTTCAAAAAAGTAAACAAATATTCCTTAATGATCCAATCGATTTTCAGTGTTTTATTAAAGTGCTTGTAATCGAGTATCCATATCAAACATATAAAACATTTGATTTACACATTAAGTGTAAATTAAAACATGCTAATTATTTCTGTCTTAACAGAAATGGCTTTGGACTCCAGTTTCAGTTTAGTATAATTATTCCAATGAGGTCCACTGAGGCCTGGCTTCCAAACAGTTATGCCTTTAGGCTTCACCTGCTATTTAATTACTGAGAGCGCTTTATCTGGCAGTATGGCTGCTTCTCTAAAGGGAGTGGTGGCATGATTTTGTCTGCATTCCACAATTGTTGCTCTCTCATACTACGTGTGCACCTTTCAGTGTGCTGCCATTTTATTATCATTCGGGCAGAAAATGAAATGAAAAACAACCTGACAGTCTGCTGCAGAAAAACACAGATGATATTACTTAGTTGTCTGGTTTGTCTTACCCAGTATACCTCCCCAAAATGTTTAAAATCAGCAGAGACAGCTCCATTTCAAACAGAAGTTATTTGATTGCGATTGTTTAAAATTTGAGAGCCTACATAATGGATTGTTTTGTTAAGTAAATGTGTCAGATGAGCTGAGGGGTGAATATGATAGTTTTAGCTCCTTTTTTCTCACGGTTAAAGCAATGTCTGATAAAATGGCTCACACTGAATATTCTCAGTAGACTGCTGTGCTTTTTAATTTATGTTTCGATCCTGAGCTCGGGTTACAGTCGTTTTGAAGTTTCACATGTTCACCCTCTGTCCATGTGGGTTTCAAAGAGGTTCTCTGGTTTCTTCAAACCACCCAAAATCATGCTGGTAAGATGATTGACTTCACTTAATTGCCCTAGGTGTGAATGAGTGTGTGAATGTGTACATGTGGGGATTTGCCAATTGACTTTGCTCATATCCTTGCCTCATGCCCAGTGTTCCTGTGATATGCTACGGTTACATCAGGATAAAGTGCTGAACAAGAATGAGTGAAATAGAGTCTAAAAGCGTTCCCTAAGAGCAGGGATCAGAATCAGTTAATATTACAAAGCATGGACATGAATATCAATAGGTCTCAGCAGTGTGTTCTTGTTTTTCCTCAGCAACACTCTGCTAATCTGTGCTTGTTGCTTAGACTCATTGAATAACAGTCACACTGTTGATAGTGGGACTAGGAGTAGGGTGTGAGAACAACGTTTTAAATGGAGGTCAACAGCAGGCTTGAGAAAACACAGGATGTGCAGTGGGATCCGTGTTTCCGCTTCCTGCTGGACAGTGGGACTGAATGGAGGAAAAGGAAGAGAGAGGGGATGGGGAGGAGGGGTTAGTGGAAAGAGTGTCCTTGGTTCCCTGCTTTGGTGGCAGAGGTGTCTCTCTCTCTCTCTCTCTCTCTCTCTCTCTCTCTCTCTCTCTTTCTCTGTGCGTGTGTATGTTGATGGAGCCTGGGGCCAGCAGGATCCTGTGTCAGCATGAGTGTTGTGGAGAGAGAAAGAGGCTGGACGGAAGTGGATTGCTGGCTGTGGGCCAGGAGGCGTCTCTCCATCATCTATCTGTCTCTCTCTCTCTCTCTCCCTCCTGCCTCTGCACAAAATATTCTCTCTCTGTGGCTCTATAAGATGTGACTTGTGACTCCCAACACCAAGCATTTTAAACATTTCAAATGTAAAAAATTTGTGTGTGTGTGTGTGTGTGTGTGTGTGTATATATATATATATATATATATATATATATATATATATATATATATATATATATATATATATTAGGGCTGTCAATCGATTAGAATATACAATCTCGATTAATCGTATGGTTGTCATGAGTTAACGTAGGATTAATTGCACATTGTTATCTGTTCTAAATGTCATTAAATTAATACTTTTCAAGATTTTTCATACTCTAATCTACAAAATGGATGCTTCTATTTGTCAATGTTTTAAAGTAATAATGGTGTTTTAAATTACATAAATCATCAGGACACCAAACGGAACCTTTTCTATGTTTTCACATGAACGGTTTTAATTGCCAGATGTGTGCATCAAAACACACTGGTGCTTCATTTAAGATTTTGGTACATTAGTACAAATGTTTAGTGATTAAAAAAAATTTTATGGTGGAGTTTGTTCTTTTTTTTTATATCTGACTAAAGAAAGGACGTCATGAATAATTTAAATGTGTGTTGCATTCAAAGTTTAAATTTAGCCACTTTTAGATTTATTTATTTACATTATTAATAAAAAATGGTCACAGTACATTCATAAAATTAAATGTATTAAAATTAGTGCATTTAATGCAAAATGCAACATTAACGTGTTAATACATATATATTATTATTATTTATTATTTCTTTAATCCCATTTAAACCATAAATCTCTTTATGAAATGAGTTTTATTGAATATTTGTTTGCTGTCAGGCTTAAAAAGGTCAGCTTGCTGTTTTCTCATTTAACATTTAAGGTTAGCTGATGCTTATGCCCATGTAGGTTTCATAGAAAGGCTGTTTTCAGGTATTGCATGTTTTATATGGTTAGGCTTGCACATTTGTGCATTTGTTTATTTACTTTTAAACCTCCATTACACTACATAAATTACTGCATCTCAAACATTTTTATTGCAAACACGACCTCATTGGTTGTATGTCAAACTATAGCCTCGCAGGTGTGTTTGCCAGAGACACAGTTGTCATGGTGGTTATGTGTGTGTGTGTGTGTGTGTGTGTGTGTGTGTGTGTGTGTGTGTGTGCGTGCACGCTTCTGTATGTGTATATTTGTAGTGTGAGTGTTCCTCCTCCTCAGCTGTATATGAACAGGAAACAATATGGGGGAGTAACACCTGTCTCAGATAAGACACACAAACACAGACACACTTAAACACACTTTCCTCAGAACCTAATCTAGGTTTCTATCAGTAAGATCTGCACATTAACTGAACAGCTCTGTTTATGTTGTATTTTCTTGTGCGATGTCATTTTTACTTCTCCCAAAACTCAAACAATCATCATAATTTTCTTGAGTTTTTTAGTTTTTGTTGCTTCTGACTTTGTTTTGTTCTATGTAATATTGAAAGCATATGTTTCCCAAAATGATGATCATCTATTAGTTTTAGTGTAATAGAAGTATTTAATTAATAATTTTAAAAAGTATACATTATATAATAATATAATATAATTATCAATGTGATGGTCTAGCATCCCATTCAGTTTGTATTTCAACACAATCAATGTTCCTGGTGCAGGCTTTTTTTCCACTGAGACCTTGACCTAATGTGATTACAAAAGCGTGCCCTAAAGCTGTTACTGAAGATGAATGAAGTATTTAATTCTGGTTGGAGTTCTGGACTTGTTCAAAATCTTTAAACACTGTGTTAAAAACTGTCTTACTCCAAAGAGGGGAAAAAAGTGAGACATGCCAAAAAGTAGTTATAGATTCTACATGGATGATCCTGGAAATTGTGAAGCTATGACTCACTGATCTGTTGTTTTGATATTCCTCAGGCCTGGAAGAAGCGCTGGTTTATCCTACGCAGTGGGCGCATGAGTGGGGACCCAGATGTTCTGGAGTACTACAAGAATGACCACGCCAAAAAGCCCATTCGCATTATCGATCTACACTGCTGTGAGCAGGTTGACGCCGGACTCACTTTTAAGCGCAAAGAGTTCCAGGACAGTTTTGTGTTTGATATCAAAACAGCCGAACGAACCTTCTACCTAGTGGCAGAGACGGAAGACGAGATGAACCGCTGGGTTCGTTCCATCTGCCAGCTTTGTGGATTCAACCAGTCTGAAGACAATCATGGTAAGTAACCCTCATCTGTGCACAATAGGTTCACAGGGTTCAACAAAGCTTTTTTCATTTCGTACTAAAAATAACCAGCATTATAAATTTTTGCATTTATATGGCTTATAGGAATATAAAACAATACCAATTTACTTATAAAAGTACCTACACATGATATATTTTATAGTGAGTCAAATATCAACAATATTATCCAGCCAGAACAAGTCAAGGAATTTCTATTCAAATTTTTAGTCGTTTAAAAGGATAAAGTTTTGTGAAAATTTTACTTTATTTCTTCTGATTAGTTCTAATTACAATGGGTTGTTATATTAAAATAGCAGTGGAAATTGACACAAGGGCAATTCCCTTGCTAGATGCGTATGCTAATGTTCTCTCTGAATTGATGAAAAATTTTGATAGAATACATTGGAAGGCAACATGATATGATGATTTGCTGCAAGCTTTCCCCCAGCAATGCTTCTCATCCTTGTTATTTGAGTAAGTTGGGCTCGTGCAACCTTGCCAAATGGATGCTGCGTCTAAAAGGTTTATTGATTTTTTTTTTTTTGTTTAGTTAAAGAAAGATAGTGAGGCCTACCCATCATATTCCTTTGCCTTTGGGGGGCATAAAGGGAACTTTGTGCTGGTGTGTTTTGGCCGCTTGCATGTTTCAGTCTTTTCGCTCCAATGTGTAACAAACACTGTGTATATTATATAAATAAATATCATCAGTGGTTCATGTGCTGTACGGTTTGGAATGTCTCCTGTTTTGTTTCTATTTTTAGTGTTGCATGAAATAGGATATCCAGTAAATAAAATATATAAAAAAAAAGAGAGAGACATAAACACAACATAACCCTAACTGACTCGAGTGCTATAGTTTTCCACTATAGTTATTGTGTCTGATTCTCTAGTGGATAATGATTTATATATTAAGCCCATTATTTTATCAGATTTAAGATTTATGCTGTATATCCAGCCCATCGATCTGATTGGTTGAAAAGCATTTAAGTATGTTTTTCCTTGAGTAACATTACTCCATGCTGTTTCAATCAATGTACTGTATTCTAAAAGAAAGCATATGTCCTGTTCCCTACAATGGTCAGATTTGAACTAAACATATTTCTTCCAGTAACGATGATAATAACAACAGCAACTACAATACATTATTAATAAAACACACACAGACAAACAAACCCACACACACACACACACACACACACACACACACACACACACACACACACACAC